>NC_064429.1:38006777-38129277 GCF_023375975.1 Astyanax mexicanus
ACTTATTACACACACATGAACACACAGCAGCACAAACCCAACTTTTACATCAACAATAAACAGAATAGTAAATAAAATAACATTGCTGTTCCCGTAAATGAGCTGCTGGAGCTCCTTCACAGCGTCAACCAGCAGCTCAGTTTCCTCTGCTGAGAAGAGTTTGTTGAACACGTCCAGGTAGCTGCACCGTTACAATAGCAATCCACCAAAGACAGAGCTCACCTGATCTACTCTTAAAGAGAATGATGAGCAAGAGACTCTCTGATTTAATCTGGTTTATTATTTCATGTTACGCCCAAAACATGATTAAACACACACATAATTAATAAGAGAATAAGATAATTAGTACATGACCTTTGCTTTTTTTTACATTTTAAATCGAGCAAGGTGTACTTTTCCCGTCGTTACAATAGCAAAGACACACTGATACGCCCTAAAAGAATTAAGCTGCAGCTTGTCTTTTACTTGCATAGAAGTAACACTAGTAGTGTACTCTCTGAAACAGATAAAGTAACGTAACCTTGTTGGACCATGAGCCATTCGACACTAAAAGGTATATATATAAAAAAAAACAGTATTGATAATATTATTGACAATTTATATAGCACCTTTCATACATAAAAATGTAGCTCAAAGTGCTTCACAATAAAATTAAATACGAAACAAATAAAACAATAAAAAAAAAACTATTTAGTAAAATAGCAGTAAATAAGATATTTATTTTATAATAAAATATAGTATAAAATTGATTTTAAAAAAGCTCTATTGTCTACAATGAAGGAGATCCATCCATTAATTTAGTAGTAATGTTGCTCCAGAATCTTGCAGAAGGTTTTCTCTGAACAGTAGAGACCGTAGAGATGCAGTTACTCCAACAAAAGCAGAATAAGCTGTTTATAACAACCTTAAATTCCCAGTACTTTTGTTCACGCAGTGTACGCGAGAGCAGGGCTGGACAGTATCCGCTCTCGCGTTTGAGAAAGCGTACTTGTTTTGACGCAGTGTCTCCATCATCAAAGCACCTCTTCCCTCCACTCCATCACACTAACTCTATTCTAACCTAGAATAGAGTTTCAGAATAGAGTTTAACCTGTTTAAACTGATGGATCTGTGATTCAGAGACATCACTTTCATATTAACTTGTATTTAAGTCTCGATACATTAAGATTAATGAGGGTCTTTCATCTACAAACATCTAAAAACATCAGAAAGACGACTTTACAGACTATAAAATATATTACATATATAGAATATACTCTAAAAAATTAAGCAGGGTGTTACTCTATAAATAAAACATAATAAAAAAGAGTTTTTTTTCTTTTTATTGTAAGTTCAAATGAATTTAAAATGCAGTTTTTGCCTGAATGCATTTTTTAATTCTTTATAAATGCTTAATTTTGCATGCATAAATCAGCACAACAATGGACACATTTTGAGTTCAACCAATGAAATTAAGGATAAAAATAAGGATAAAATCCTCATTATGCAAAACGGACGTATTCACATTTTCAGGTTCGCATTGGAGATTGCAAACAATTTAAGATTTAATTAAGAAGAAATAAAAATAATTTAGAATAAAAGAATACGCAGTCAGGCTAAAATGTAAAGCAATAAAAGAAAGAGATAAATAATTGGAATAATAATATATACACAACACAATAGAGTACAAAAATAGAGTACTAAAATAACTAAAAAATAACTAAAAGTAGAAAAAAAAGGTAAATGATGGAACTAAAATGTATAAACAACAATAATACTGAAGTCTAGAAAGCATGTAAAGAGTAGAGGTTCCTAATGTTCCTCCTGTGATAATCCATCCCATAATAACTCCAGTATTCTCCATACACAGTTGCTGCAGATTGTGCGGTACGGTTATGGGAGTGTTGATGGGGTAAAATGAACATTGTTGTTTTATTCTTTAAACTACAGACAACATTTCTCCCAAATTCCAAATAAAAATATTCTCATTTAGAGCATTTATTTACAGAAAATGAGAAATGACTGAAATAACAAAAAAGATGCAGAACTTTCAGACCTCAAATAATGCAAAGAAAACAAGTTCATATTCATAAAGTTTTAAGAGTTCAGAAATAATCAATATTTGGTGGAATAATCCTGATTTTTAATCACAGTTTTTTTCATGCATCTTTTCACCATGTTCTCCTCCACCAGTCTTACACACTGCTTTTGGATAACTTTATGCTGCTTTACTCCTGGTGTAAAAATTCAAGCAGTTCAGTTTGGTGGTTTGATGGTTTGTGATCATCCATCTTCCTCTTGATTATATTCCAGAGGTTTTTAATTTGGTAAAATCAAAGAAACTCATCATTTTTAAGTGCTCTCTAATTTTTTAGAGCTGTATATAACTTGTAATGGCTGTATAAGAATAAGGTGTTATTGAATAACAGTGTGTTGTAAAGTCCCGGTGTTCAGCAGGACGTGGAGTTCAGGGTTTCCCAGCGGACCCTGCTTCTGTTCCCAGACTCATTAATCACCTTCTCTACAGGGGCCAATCACACGCCGCACACCGCTGCCCCCACCCTGCCAGCCAATCAGCGCTAGCAGAGAGGGGACGCGATGGAAAACATCACGTTTCTGGAGAAGAATGAAAAAAGATCAGACTGTTTGGCAGCGATATTAATTACCGGCGGCGTGAGGGTCACGTCCATAAACGTTTCCGAAACATTAAACCTGAGGCATCTTTAGTTCTGCTCAGAACTCACACAGCAGTGTTACACAACCAAAGAGAAATATATACAGGACCTGAGGGAAAACCGGCCCGAGACCCGGCTCAACATGACCCAATCAGATTAGAGTTAGAGCGTGTTTACGGCTCTTATAGATCACAGTGTTACAAAATCTTTACCAAAGAGCTTTAACTTAATACCTTATTATTAACATACAAATCATATTTACACATCTGTGTAATATATAAAGTAGTGCGCACACCATACCTAGCTTTAGTTTGAGTAAAGCAGGTAGTTTCACACTGTTTTTTCTGTGGACACTTTTGAGTCTTTATTTACTGATATTATTTGGTTTGAAACATCATATAAATATGTTTGAAGCACTAAAGGTAAATAATATTGGTTGGGGAAGGAGATTTTTCACTTTTTTAGGTGTTTTTCTCTCAATGGGTTTCTTGTAGATTTAGCTTTACCACACTGGGATGTGATCACTATTTTTAGAAAGAGTAAGCTCCGCCCTTTCTTACCATATATGGATTATGTTGATGTGTGAAGGGATTCCTGAGTAATTAAGCTGAGAACACAAGGTGAGATTTAGGATGGAAAATGCGTCCGTATGGTAAAGAAAATAAGTTGTATAGAAGAGCTAGAGAACTAGATTCAGTGCTCAACAGGCAACTGAGCAAACTGAGGGGTATATATACTAGACAGACCAGGTGCAAATAACAGGTAATCAATAACCGGGGGAGCGGGAATGCCGTAGCATCAAGTGATCAGTTTTTATTGACGTATTAAATGTTTTCTATTGGTTTTCTATTTCAAATGTGTGGACAGGTCACTTCAGCTCAATACCTTATTATCAGCGCACAAATTCATATTTATACATCTGTTTTACTTTTAACAGAATGCAACAATTTGCAAATTTTACACAAGCCAGACACAGGCAGATACCAAATACACAGTTTATTTACAAAGGGACTACGCTTACAGGAGTAGTAAGGGACAGGCAGGGTCAGTAACAACATAAAAGCAAATATAAACAACACACCAGAGCGTAGTCAGGCAAAAACAGTGTTGTACATGCAAAATTCAGTAGATATGGGGCTAAAGCAAAAAGAGGAGTCAAAAATACGAAAATAGTTTGGCAACGGAAACCAACAAAAGTAAGGCAAGGTAAAAAACAGTTAGCAAAAACAAATCGGTAACAAAGGCATTAAACAAAGGAAACATCTTGTAGAAGAGCCAGAGAACTAGATTCAATGCTTGACAAGGAACTGAGCAAACTGAGGGGTATATATACTAGCAAGACCAGGTGCAAATAATCAGTAACCGGGGGAGTGGGAACGCCGTAGCGTCACGTGATCAGCAGAGTCAGGGAAGTCCGGTGCATCAGGACTGACAGCAAATCTTATAGACACTTAATTTATTTCATTTTAGGACAGAAACATTCCAATCCCATTTCAAATTTCTCATTTTTATTGATGTATTAAATGTTTTCTATTGTTTTTTTATTTCAAAGGTGTGGACAGATCACTTCAGATTAATGCCTTATTATTAGCGTACAAAATCATATTTACACATCTGTTTTACTTTTTTTACACAACAGACACACGCAGATACCAATCATACAGTTTATTTACAAATGCAATAGGCTTATATAGGAGTAGTAAGGGACAGGCAGGGTCAATAACAACTTAAAAGCAAATATAAACAACATTCCAGAGCGTAGTCAGGCAAAAACAGGGTCGTACATGCAAAATACAGTAGATACGGGGCTAAGGCAAAAAAGAGGAGTCAAAAATATGAAAATAGTTTGGCAACCGAAACCAACAAAAGTAAGGCAAGGTAAAAATCGGTTATTAAAACCAAAAACAAATCGGTAACAAAGGCATTAAACAAAGAAAACATCTTGTAGAAGAGCCAGAGAACTAGATCAATGCTCGACAGGGAACTAAGCAAACTGAGGGGTATATATACTAGCAAGACCAGGTGCAAATAATCAGTAACTGGGGGAAAGGTAAAACAGAATTTAAAAAAAAAGAAAGGTAAAAATAAATAAAAAAGATAAAAATGCTTTTAATTAAATCCAACAATGAAGCAGTGTGCTGTATATAGCTTGTATGCATGAAGTGGAGGTTTGTATAAAGTTATAATTTAGTTTAATGTTAGTTATGTTTTCAGTGCTGTTTTTATTTTAATGTTAGTTTTTAGTGTGTAGGCGCTGCCTCCTCCTCGGTCCCGGACTGACCCTCAGAGCTGTTTTTAACACCGCGCTCCACTAAAAGCTCTGGAATAATATTAGCTGGGCTGTTTTTCAGGCTTCAGGCAGAGGCGTTTTCACACTCAAATAATCTCAGGATTTTTATATTCTCAGTTTATTATTTTACCAGGAATTTATGGCCACATTTATGGATAATGCAGCTGGAATGTTAAAAACCAGGGTAGACAAAAACTGCATTAGTGCACTTTTATTATATGAGTAAACTTTATTACAAATTAAAGTTTAGTAGTTGTATTCTTCATAAACGTCTCAGTACGGAATGCAATCAAATCCTCACAGCAAATGTTCTTAAAAAAAACCCTTGATACCCTTGGTTTTAAAAGAAAGGAATCTTAAAAAAAAAAGCCTATAATTAAAATTTAAACTAAAAGTTACAGACAGATATTGTTATTTTTTTAAACTTTTAAACCATTTTTTAATGGTTTAATGGATGGTTCAGCCAATCCCAGATTCCTACTTTTGCTCTTCATTTCCTGGGGCTGTCCTGATAAGTGCCAGTTCCACCATGACACTTTTTTTTTGTATTTTCTGTCTTAAGTTAATACAAAAAAACACAGATATTGCAATATTTTGTATCATCTTTTTAAACCATTTTCAAAGTGTGATGGTCCTCCCAACCCCAGATTCCTACTCTTGATCTTCCTTTCCTATGGCTGTCCTGATGAGTGCCAGTTTCATCATAATGATTTTGATTATCTTTTGTATTGATTTAAGTTAATACAATTTCTAGTTGCTCTTCTTTGCCTGTGGCGCTCCTAATAAGTGCCAGTTCTATCATACATTTTTCAATGGTCTTTTTTGTATTAATTGAAGTTAACACAGAAAATTACAGATATAGGCAATTTTTTTTTAAACCATTTCCATGAAGTAATGATCCACCGTAACCCAGATTCCTATTCTTGCTCTTTCTTTCTCAGGGCAGTCCTGATGAGTGCCAATTTCATCATAATGATTTTGATGGTCTTTTTTTTATCATTTTTAATCTTCCTTTCTTGCGGTAATCCTGATTAGAGCCAATTTCATCATTCTAAGGTTTGTGATAGTCTTTTTTAAAACTACATAAATAAATTCTTCTTTTTCATATTGACTAACCATTTTTTTTGGATATAATATTTTCTTAAAGTATTTATTCTTTATTTAGTTGAGTAGTTGTTTCTTCTCATAACCTGGATTAGAACATTACTCAAATATTCACTATTCACTGTATACCTGTAACTCTACCTCTTCACTACTTTACTTTAACTGATGCTCTCAAACACTTTATTAAGAGACAAGAAATTCAAGTAATTAACTCTTGATGAGTTCAGCACAGCTGTTAACTGAAAGCCTGAATTCCAGGAGACTCTACCTCATAAAACTGACTGAGAAAATGTGTAATAAATAATTCCATTAGTTTTTCTTCATAGTTTGGATGAGTTTATTTTTAATCTACAAAACAGAACATTTAAAAATAAAGGGAAAAACACGTTTTTCTGATTTTAGCCAATAGAAACTCAGGATTTGTTTGTGGATGTTGGTGATTGGAGGTGATTGTGTAGCTGAATGGAGGTTAATGACACGTTTAGAGCAGGATGTTCTCACCCAGAACACAGACACAATGCAGCGCCGCATTTATATCATCAGCCGCATTAAACCCACAACAATGCAGCGTTTACTGCGGCGTGTTCAAAAACAGAGGGGCGGAGTCTCGCTCGGTCCGGTCAGAACCGGCTTCACAAACACAGCCTAACAAAGTGTCCTCTCTCCGACACTTCCTGCCATTCTGATTGGCCTAATTGGGACCTGTTGACAGCAAATCCCATCCGAGCAGGAACCGGCCAATCAGCTCGCGGCATCTGTCATCCCCGCCGCACCGGACTTCCACTGGGGATAAAAGCTGGGTTTGTCTCGGCGACCCGAACGACCTTCAGTTTATCAACTTATTAATAATCGCCTTCCTTCAGAAAACCCTTTATTACTGACATTCATGAGAACCTGAGAGAGAGAGCGCACACACACTCTATACACACACACAATATACACACACTCACACTATATACTATACACACACTCAAACACAAGCGTACAGTCACACATATGTTTAGTTTGTATGTTAAATACTAAAAATGTCATAAAATATATTTAAAAAAAGAATACACACACAATATACACACTGTATACACACTATTTTACACTATATACACACAATACACACACATTATATTTACACCATACACACACACACTATACAGACTATTTTACACTATGTACACACTACACACACACTATACACACACTATACACACACTACACACACAAACACACAGTATACACACCACACACAGACTATACACACACTACAGACAGTATACACACTACACAGACTATACACACTATACACACACACTACACACACACACACACACACACACTATACACTATATACACTATACACACACACACTATACACTATATACAAACACTATACACACACTGTAAACATACTATACAAACACGCTACACACACACTATACACTATATACACTATACACACACACTATACACTATATACACTATACACACACACTATACACACACTGTATACAGGGAGGTGTTTCAGGTGTTTAATTAGTTTCAGGTGTTTAAGGTGTTAAAGGTGTGTAGTCGGTTCTGCTACAGTTAAATCTATTATTGTGTTCAGTGTTTAGTGACGCTGCTGCAGGTATACAGGTGGGGTTTTAAGGTGTTTCAGGTGTTTAGGGTTTTTATGGTGTTTTGGGTGTTTAAGGTGTTAAAGGTGTGTAGTCGGTTCAGAGAGCTGCTACAGTTAAATCTGTTATTGTGTTTAGTGACGCTGCTGCAGGTATACAGGTGGGGTTTTAAGGTGTTTCAGGTGTTTCAGGTGTTTAGGGTTTTTATGGTGTTTTGGGTGTTTAAGGTGTTAAAGGTGTGTAGTCGGTTCAGAGAGCTGCTACAGTTAAATCTGTTATTGTGTTTAGTGTTTAGTGACGCTGCTGCAGGTATACAGGTGAGGTGTTTCAGGTGTGCGGTTGATGGGCGTCGGCTCTGTGCACCTGAGGTCGGGGATCAATAAAGCCTGGCGATGACACGCGGACTCAAACACGCACTGTGCCGGGTCTATAGCGGCGCTGAGAGACGCCGGCAGGTGGATTGTTCTGTGGCGGATACAGTGTATCAACACCCTCTTTTAACTGCTGCCCCCACCTTCACCACCCGGCACCCCCCCCCCCGGCACTCCCCCCAACACCCCCCCCGGCACTCCCCCCGGCACTACTGGAGAGTGCGTGCTGTCTGACCGCTCTTATGAAAAGCGATACTCTTCTATTGTCCTCTTTTCTTCTTTTGTTTATTATTTTTAAAGTATACATTCGTATCGTACGCTCACCATCACAAACACGCTCGCAAACATCGCCAGCCGCCACCTGCCACCTTTTATTCACCCAGTGATACACGCAGTTCATGCAGTTACCTGGAAACAGAAGAGCTTTATCCACCGGGATAAAGGACAAAGGATTGCGGGCGGCGGCACGTTCAAGCCGTGGCAGGTCCGGCGCCGGGCCCAGCGCCGGGTCCAGGTTTAACAGTAGCAGAAGATGACCAGGTGTTCGATCTGCTGCTCAGAAACAATGTAGCAGAGCTTCACACACTCAATACCTGCCACTCAGACGCTGCCGGGTCTGAAGCGACTGTCAGATTAGCATCGGGTGCTACGCCACGGTTCAGCGCTAATTAAACAATAAGCTTCACAATTATTCTGCTCTATTGTTCTTACAGAGCGGCAGCAGCACAGCCGGCACTACTGTTACTGTTACTAAGTGTAATAAGTGTGAATTCACTACAGCTGTGATCTCATCTGATCTGATACTTTATATCCAAAACTGGCCAAAATCAATACGACACAATCAAATATCAGGAAAATAAAAATAATAAAAATGTAAAGAATGAAATGTAAATACAGATTAAATATCTAGAAAAAAAATGTCCAGTTACACTTTTACTTTAACTTTATTTTTTTATTTGGGCCAAATGGTAATAAAAGTATATTGGTCTGTGTCGTACTGTACTGGTTCAGAGCCAAAATAACTGGATCAGATATTTGGGAAAATAAGAATAAATAAAAACAGAAATAACTAAGTATTAAATGTCTAGAAATAAAAAAATAAAAGTTACACTTTAACTATTTAACCAATAAAAAAAACATCTCTTTTCTTTTGGATCAAATATTTACAAAGTCCAGGCCGTACCGTTTTATATTGTACTATTTAATACCATACTATTTCATGTACTATTTCATACCATAGTGTATTAATTCATACTGTACTTTTTCATCCCATACTGTACTATTACATACTGTACTATTTCATACTGTACCATTTCACCATAGTATTTCTTACTGTACTATTGCATACTGTACTATTTCATACCATACTATTTAATTACTATTTTCATTACTATTTTATACCATACCATACCATACAATTTCATGCCATACTGCACTATTTAATACCGTACTATTTTATACTGTAGTATTTTATATCATACTATTCATACTGTACTATTTAATACCATACTATTTCATGTACTATTGCATACCATAATGTATCTATTTAATTACTATTTTCATTACTATTTTATACCATACCATACCATTTCATGCCATACCATACTATTTCATACTGTACTATTTTATACTGTAGTATTTGATATCATACTATTCATACTGTACTATGCCATAGTATTTCAAACCATGTTGTACTATTTCACACTGTACAATTTAAAACCACACAATTTTATACCATACCATTTCATACCGCACTATATAATACCGCACCACTGCATATCGTATCATTTCATACCGTAGTATTGGATGTACCTTTCCGTGTTTTACCGATCTATGCTGTACTAGTTTATATCATACCAATTCATACCGTATTATTTCATACCGCACTTGTCCATGCCTTGTCAGTCCATGGCACACTATTCAATATCCTAGTGTTATAGCCCATACCAGTCAGTTCAGTAGTGTTAATTACACTGTAATAACATGTTTTATTAATATCTAAGTTCCCACTTTTTATATAATAAAATATATAATGTGTATAACACGATTACTATTATCTTATTACACATGTATAAGTATATAATAGAGAACTGGTACTTGTGCACCATTACCCGTGTTATAAAGTGTAATTACACAGTTATTAGTGGTGATATGAACCAGTAGATGGCAGTAGTGAACAGTGAGGGCTCGGCTGGTGATGCGTGTTGATGCACGTTTTACTGCAATTCTGTTTTTTTTTCCTTTTTCCGACGAGTTTGAGTGTGTGTATCGTCTGACTCAGCACTGAACACTGTAACTACACACACACACACACACACACACACACACACACACACACACACACACACACACACACACACTCACACTCACACTCACACTCACTCACTCACTCACACACTCACACACTCACACACTCACACACTCACACTCACACACTCACACACTCACACACACTCGGCTTTCAGACAAATAAATAAAGGCGAGGAAAGCGTCCAATAGAAAACACTGACTTTATTTTCATCTCTTTTTCTTCACTTTCACTCGACAGCATTTACCCAGAATACCATCACAAAGACAGAGAGAAAGAGAGAGAGAGAGAGAGAGAGAGAGAGAGAGAGAGAGAGAGAGAGAGAGAGAGAGAGAGAGAGAGAGAGAGAGAGAAAAGATATTAAGAGACAGAGGAAGATAGAGATAAGACTGGTTAAAAAAGACAGAGAGAAAGAGAGAGACAGATAGATAAAGAGTGAGACAAAGACAATTAAAGTGCACAAGAGAGAGACAGAAAGAGATATATAAAGAAAGAGAGATAGATAATAGACAGACATATAAAGCGAAAGACAAACAAGTAAAGTTCTCAAAAGAGAAACAGAGAGAGAGAGACAAAGAGAGAGAAAAACTACTAAGAAAGAGAGGGAGAAAGACAGAGATAGAGAGAGAGACAAATATAAAGAGAGAGAAACAGAGAGAGAGAGAGAGAAGTCTGTGACTCACTTCTGAGACTTTCTGAAGTTTACTTTGTCTTCCTTTTCATTCTGGCAGAAAACACAAAGCTCACACACACACACACACACACTTTTACACACACACACACACTCACACACTCACACACTCACACACTCACACACACACACACACTTTTACACACACACACACACACACACACACCCCTAAAGCCCTCGGCCCCTCACACACATGAAAACACACCACAGTAGGTCGGCCCGCTTCTTCCAAAAAATCAAAGTTTTTCTCAAATGCAGCTCATAATGAGATCAGAGCACAAATGTAATTGAAGTAATGAAATACAAATACTTTGATATGTTACTTGTTACATACATTAATGTTGGATATCTATACTGTACTGGAGTGAGTTGTTTCAGCTTCTACTGATTGTTAACATAACATAATTGTTAAGTAAAGTCTGTTTTCAATTTTTTTGGAAAAAATTACCAGACAAGTTTTGTGGGTTATTTTTAAGAACAAGGTTGCAAAAATGGTGCGTTACTTTTATGTAAAATTTTATGTAATTTTTTGTAGTGTGCCGGATTATAAACTCTGGTGTATTATTGGTGTATTTCTTTCGAGTGTTGGTTCTTCTTTGTGGTTCTTTCTCATCTTCAAAGCTTTCTAAGAATTTTTGCTTCTAAGTCTTTGCTCCATTTATTGTTTTTTTTCTAAGGCTTCTACAGTATTTTTGTAAGTCTTGCATCCACTTTGTATTTTTACAAAACGATGAGAAATATAACCAACATGGACGTATTAAAGTTTTTTTTTTTTTTTTTTTTTTTAACGCTGGTTCAGGATATTTATAAAGGCCTTAGGACTTTTTTTATTTTTTGGGAGTTTTTTTTCTTTTAAGATTTGTTTTATCTCTTCTTTTAAGACATGTAGTTCTCCCTCATCTTTCTAAGAAGTAAGGCGTTAATTTTAGATCTTAATTCCTCCCAATGGTTAATTTCGTTATCATTCCTCTTTTGAGTCTTGGTTCATCTTAGTGGTTCCTTCTCTTCTTCAAAGCTTTCTTTTTTTATAATTTAATTTCTAATTTTTCCCATTTTCTCCCCAATTTACACGGCCAATTACCCAACCCACTCCCCCTATAACTAGTGATGCCCCAACACACCAGGAGGGTGAAGACTAGCACACGCCTCCTCCGATACATGTGAAGTCAGACTCCACCTCTTTTTGAGCTGCTGCTGATGCAGCATTACCGAGCAGCATCACAGCGCTAACGCTCGGAGGAAAGCGCAGCGACTCGGTTCTGATACATCAGCTCACAGACGCCCTGTGCTATGGACATCACCCTAGGAGTGATGAGGGGAGAGAGCGCCATCTACTGTACTGTACCCACCCGGAGGGAGCAGGGACAATCGTGCTCCCTCTGAGCGCCGGCAGTAAAGCTGCATGAGCGGGATTTGAACCGGCGACCTCCCGCTCATAGTGACAGCGCTTTAGACCGCTGGACCACTCGGCGCCCTTCTTCGAAGCTTTCTAAGATTTTTCTTTAGAGTCTTGGTTCCTTTCAGTGTTTTTTTTTCTCTTAGTAGTTCTTGCTCATTTTTCTAAGGAGTAAAGAGTTATTTTTAGTTCTTGATTCCTCCCGATGGTTCTTATTTTTGTTTCCTCTTTTGAGTCTTGCTTCTTCTTTCTAAGATTTTTTTACTTTTAAGTCTTGGTTGCAATTAGTGTTTTTTCCTAAGGGTTCTACAGTATTTTTAAATCTTTCATCCACGTTGTATTTTACAAAATGTTGGGGAATATAAAGGCCTTGGGGTTTAATTTTTCCTAAAACATTTGGAAGATTTCTTCCTTTAAGATTTGTTTTCTCTCAGTAGTACTTCCTTATCTTTTTAAGTAGTAAGAAGTTAATTTTAGTGCTTGATTTTTCCAATTGTTCTTATTTTTGTTCTCAGGGGTTTTGTTTCACTCTTTTGAGTCTTGGTTTCCTTCTTTAAAAATCTTCAAACCTTTCTAAGATTTTTCTTTGGAGTCTTGGTTGCATTTAGTGCATTTAATGTTTTTTTTTTGTGGACTTATAAAAAAGGTCTATTGTAAACACTGGTTCAGGATATTTATAAGGAAAAATACAGTGAAAGCAAAATATATAAATATAATAAATAAATAAATACTGTCCAGAATAGAAATGAAAAACATCTAGATGGAACAACTTGGTGCACAGAGAGGATAAAACATCATAAAAACCCCTCAATAAAACTTCCAGAACCATTTCCTGCTGCAGATCTGGAGCTGGTGTGAGTTCTGATGGGTTTTGTAGTCCTGAGATCTTCTTGCAGAGTGGAGAGCGGCTGAGGTGAGGTTTGACGGACAGGAATAAGCAATGTCGGCTTGGTTTTCCCCTTCTGTCTGGTTGAGGAATTCCAGAAGCGTTCCTGTCATGAAGCAGAACCCTCTCTTCTCCTCCGGCCTTCCCTCGTTCCTCCTCTTCCTGAAGAACGAGGCTCAGCCCGAGCCCGGCCACATCTTACAGAGGTATTAGAACACGTCAAAACAAATTACGGCCTGCCGCCGGCTCTCCACCGCTTTCTCTACGGCTCCGGGTCTTCACCACGTCAGTCAGAGTGACGGCCAGCGAGACGGCGGGACCCTGTGCACAAGAGCCCTTCATCCAGGGCTTTAACCCTGATGGGCTGTACGTCAAAAATGAGATTTCTATAGAACAGTCGCCTCAAACACCAAACGTCAAATCGGCAAACAGTTGAGGTCTGACTGTTCAAAAAGGGAAAAAAATGAAAAACTTACACAAAGCCAAAGTCACTCATCAGTACTCACCTTTTCAGGTGTTTAAACCCAAAAAACGTTGGCGCAAAAGTGTTTCAGAGCTTCAGTCTCGATTTTTATTGATGGTTTGGAAGTTTTGGAAGCATTTCAAAGCATCTTCAAACCCAAAACCTTTGGCACAAAAAAGTTTTAGAGCTTCAGTTTGGGCTATTATCGAATTTGGAAGCGTCCATCAAGAAAGATGCATTTGCTAAAAAGAATTTTATGACAAGAGTTTTAGAGTTTAAAGAGTTTAAGGGCTTCAATTTATCGAAGGTTTAGAAGTGTACGCCAAGAAAGATCTCAAGAAAATAAGATTTTCAAACCCAAAACCATTGGCTCAAAAGAGTTTTAGAGCTTTAGTGTAATTTTGTATTACACTTATATACACTAGGAAGTCTGGGATTTTATCGATGGTTTGGAGGTGTACACCAAGAAAGATAACAAGAAAATAAGCTCTTCTAATCTAAAACCTTTTTTCTAAAAGGAGTTTCTGAGCTTTGGTCTTGATTTTTATCGATGGTTTGAAAGAGTACACCAAGAACGACGCATATGCCAAAGAGAATTTCATAACAAGCCTTAGACTTAAAGCCAAAAAAACCTTTGGCTCATAAGAATTTTTGAGCTTTAGTCTGTTAGCGTTTGCTAAGAAGACAAAAGCCTAGATCTTGAATCCTAGAGTTTTAGTATGGGTTTCTATTAACAGGTTGGAAGTTTGGAAGCATTTCATGACAAGACAATAAAATCTTCAAGCCCAAAACCTTTGGCTTAGAAGAGTTTTCAAGCTTTAGTCTGGGTTCAAACAATGGTTTGAAAGCATACACCAAAAAAATATGTGTTTGCTAAAGAACTTAGATCTTGAAACGTAAAAACCTTGGCTTAAAAGAGTTTTAGAGCTTCAGTTTGGACTTTTATCGATGCTTTGGAAGCGTACATCACGAAAGATACGTTTGCTAAGCAGCATTTCATGACATTTACTTAGATTTCCAAACCAGGGCTTTAACCGTGATGGGTGTACGTCAAAAGTGAGATTTCAATAGAATAGTCGCCTCAAACGCCAAACGTGAAATTGTCAAATGGTTGAGAAGGTCTGATTTATTAAAAAGGGATTTATTGCTGTTTGGAAGCGTACACCAAGAAAGATGCGTTAACAGCGTTGATTTCATGACTAGACAATAACCTAGATCTTCAAACGTAAAATCTTTGGCTCAAAAGAGTTTCAGAGCTTGAGTTTGGACTTTAATCAATGGTTTGGAAGCGTACACCAAGAAAGACTCATATGCTGAGGAGCTTTTCATGACGATACTTAGATTTCCAAACCTAAAACCTTTTGGGGCAAAAGAGTTCTAGAGCTTCAGTTTGGGATTTTATCGATGGTTTGGAAGCAAACGAAGAGCTTGAAGAAACAAAGGAAACATGAAGAGCTTTTGATAACAAGACTTACATCTTTCAACCTAAAACCTCTGGATCAGAAGAGTTTTAGAGCTTTAGATCTTCAAAACTTAGATCTTCAAGCCTAAGCCTTTGGCAAAAAAATAGTTTTAGAGCTTCAGTTTGGGCTTTTATTGATGGTTTTGAAGTTTGGAAGCATTTTATTACAAGATGACAAGATCTTCAAATCTAAAACGATTGGCTAAGAAGAGTTTTCAAGCTTTGAAAGCATTGTTAAATGGTTTGACAAAATATGCATTTATGTGTTGTAACAGCTTATTAATAGTTTATATCCTAATTAATAGCCATTAATAAACTACTTTGAAAATCATTTATAAACTCTTTATAAATGAGCCTCATTTTAAAGTGGTACCAAACATTCTTTTAACTTAGCTTTTTCATCATGTTTTTCATCAGGTGACAGCAGTGTATAAATCGAGTAGCTGCTCCCATCCCATCTCTTGGTATATTTACCAAGATTTCTTATCTCATGCAAATCGGTCAAATGTTTTACACAAAGTCCTTCCCATGTAAAATCATCCCGTCAGATTAAATAAACTTTTATTTGTCTGTAAGTTCGTTGTTGGGTGATTGTGATTGTTGACTCGGGTTTATTTGGTGTATAAAGTCCTGTAGAAGCTCTCAGCTCATCTGGAGTCTCGTGAGGAGAAATAGCGAGAAGCAGGAGCCGAGAGACGAGTCGTTAGCATTAGCGTTAGCTGAATTCTGGAGCGATGCTCTCGGGGCATTACTGTCAGTACTGCAGGCCTGACCGGGCAGGAGCGTGTTCTACAAATTGGGGCAAATCAGAGCACTGACAGACGAAGCTCTGAGACACTCAGAAACACCAGAGAGCAGAGTTTAATCAGGATTTAGAGACGGAAGGATTTCATCCTTTATCCTCCTGGATTTACTTTAAGAGTACAGATAAAAACGCTGGATCAACACAACAAAAACATCACTTCCTGAACAATATCTCATCTAAAATGTTCCAGAAATAGATTTAATGGATATAGGGGTATGACTAAAACTCGAAACTTACTTCAGAAAAGATCCCGATCCAATTGTAGACACTTTAAGATACGTAGACGAGGTTTTTCAGGTAATGTTTAGAGTAAATAAATGATAAATCCATTACACCAGCAAATGCAGCACATACTACTACTCAAACACTACCCTACACATTACATTACATTAAAGGCATAACACACCCAAACATTGAAATCTGTCGCTTTGTACAGTTTTCCTTCCCTAAAAATCTTTCATATTCTATAAAAAAAGGATTTTATACATCCATCTATTGATCACTGCATAAATATTTGAATTTAAAGTAGTTACTACTTCACTGTACACACTTTTCCTCCTTAAAACACATTTCCTTTCCACCTTAAAAAGGCACACATGTTGCATTGAGGCTGTAGGAGATGTGAGATGTTGTGCAGATATGAAAAACAGTCCACATAAAACTAAACCTGGACCAGGAAACCTGTTCCACCTTAAAAGATGTTAAATTCATAGTTCACCTAAAAAAAGCATTTTTAACCTGTAGCCTGTGTGTCGTCAGAGAAGCATTTAAGGTGGAATTGTAAATTTGATCAATCTGTCATCTTCATGCAAGTAATTTACTGAAGGCCATAAAGTGTAGACAGACAGATAGATAGATGGATTAGTTATTATTTTTCACAGGGGTTTCTGGGTAATTTTCTCTTATGGGTTTTTTTTATCCTCTGATTTTATATTTCTGTCCAGAACGATCATGAACGTGTTTTTCTCAGACGTCCTCTGAAAAAATTACAGGCGAGTGGAAATGGAGGAGCTACTGAACGCTAAAAATGCCTAAAAACTCACTGATCCTCTTGTTTTTTCAATCGCAGTCCAGATGCAGGAGTTTTGTCTCTGAGTAGAACTGTGAAATGTTTAAGATTCAAGTTAAAAATGACCAAAGTTTTAATGAGGTTTTAAGGCAAATAAGAGACATTTATTATTGACTTTTCTACAAAGACACTGAGGTTTAGAAGATGTTTAAACTCTGGAGGATCCAGAACAGCAGCTCTTACAGCTCCTCAGACTGACAGGTGATTGGAGGAGCTTCTCCAGGGAATTCATATCAGGATCCGATTACCGTCCTCCACCCGTCACATTCCTCAAACACCCACCCCGATCCACGAGCTTTACTGAGGACTAAACAATTACGTGTTTACTTCCATTAGCTGTGCTAAAGGATTAGCTCCCAGCAGGTCTGATGTCACACTAAACCCAAAAAGCTGGTTCTGATCACTGGTGCGTCGCTGGTAGTCCTGCTGAAACCGATACAGAGGATACGGGGTGCTCTTTAGAAGTAATGGATAAAACCCCCAAAATTCCCAAGCTCAGCCCTGTGAGCCTAAAACTGGTCTAAAAATGTTAAAGGATCTCTGAGAAACTAAAATCTAGAAGGAGAATATCTCTAAAATCACAAATAACCAGCCAAAGAAGACACAAAACAGAACCAAAAAAGCAAAACCAAAGAAAACCAAATGAATGAACCAAAGAAACTAACCTGACAAAGCAAAAGATGACCCCCAAATACCAGTTTCAACCACAGTGGGATTTTTGGGCATTTTTTGGTCTAAAAGAAAAAGGTCCAGGCCTGTAAAACTGGCCTAAAACTTGGGACGAACCTACTTTTAGAAGCAAAATCTAAAAGTAGAATATCTCTAAAAGCACAAAGACCTACCAAAAGGAAACAAGACTCAAGAAGAGCTTTGAGCATCAACTCAAAATGACAGGAACACTTAGAAAAAAATCTGGGAGAAACCAAAACTCAACATAAGGAACTCAAACAAAACTAAAACAAAAGAAAGAACCAAAAAGCAAAAGCAAAGAGTAGCATAGAAAGGTAGAAACATTGAGAGGAACCAAGACCCAAAAAAGAAGAATTCACTAAACCAACAAAAGAACCAAAGAAAATACTCTGTCAAAGCAAAAGACGACCTCAAAATTCCAGTTTCAACAACAATGGGCTTGTTGGACTTTGATTCAAAATTGCCCATCTAATAGAAACTGGCCTAAAAATGAAAAAGAACCTCTGAGAAACCAAAATCTAAAAGGATAAAATATCTAAAAGAAAAAAAAGTAGAAAGAGTAGAGGAACCAAGACCCAAAAAGAAGAATTCACTAAACCAAGCGAAAGAACCAAAGAAAATACTTTGTCAAAGCAAAGGATGTCTCCCAAATTCCAGTTACATCCACAGAGAGTTTGTTGGACATTGACTCAAAGTGGTCCATCTAAAAGAAAAAGCTTCAGCCCTGTGAAACTGGCATAAAACTGAGGAAAAACCTGAGAAACCAAAATCTAGAAGGAGAATAGCTCTAAACAAAAACTCTGAGAGAAACCAACACTAAAATAACCAAAACCCAACAAGAAACTACATTAGGATAGGAGGAAGAAACTCAGAGAAACCAAAAGTCTACGTGAGGAACTTATTAAAACAAAATATAGAATCAAAATGCCAAATTAGGGCTGAAAAGATCTCCTTAGAATTTTCCTTAGAAAAATGGGTAGAATTATTGAGAGATACCAAGACCCTTAAATAACAATTCACTGAACCAAAAGAAAGATTCAAAAAACCAAGAAGGAACCAAGAAATCAATTATATAATTCAGGGACTGTAGATTTTGTAGATACTACATGACTGTAGAGTCGCTTTTATAATAAAAAAAAAACGGCATCACTTTAAAACAAGACTATCTTTATAAAGCATTTATAAATTATTATTGATCAGGTTGTAAAAGCCTTAAAACCCATTGATTAGCAGCTACAACACATCAGTTGAAAAGTCAACAGTAATCTGTTGTTTGCTTAGTCATTTATTTTAACATAGGCATTTAATTTATAGTGAATTACAGTAAATACTGTATATTAATATGACTGGTTTAATGCTGATTGATGGAAAAACACAAAGTAAGATCAGTATCTAGTTCAGTTTCAGTTCACTGTTGCCATTGCTTTGTGTGTGTTGTTATACATTTATAAACTGCTTATTAATGTATTTGTAAAGAATTTGCAACCTAATTAACAGCCATTCATCCCCCCTTTATGAAGGTAGTCTTATTTTAAAGTGGTCCCTAAAAAACTAAATGATGGTGAACTTCTACAGACGCTCACTACTGACATCCAGATCACATGGAGCTCCCACTGACCTCCAAACATCCAGCTTCCATTAAGGGGCCCCGGAGTCCCCGCCGGCCCCTGAGATCCACATCCTCTCTCTAACCCAGACGTTTGACGTCCCGGGACAGATGGACCGGTTCGTCCCCCTCTCGGCACCTGTGAGACCCTGAAACCCAATCCCTGAGTCCAATCATGTGCCACCCTGCCCCATACTGCAGCCGTCCTCTTCTGGCTGCACTGTTGCTCCGGAGACCAAATGTTTTGAGGCGGCGCTTTTATTTTCCAGCATGAGTGCTCGTGAGTCCTCGCCGAGCTGCATCACTGAGAAGCAGCGTTCAGATCCATCCGCCATGCTGCACCAGGAGGCCCCGGCCGGACTCCCATACAGCCCTCAGGGTTAAAGCAATAGTTACACGAGGAAGCCGGATTCGCACCATTTCCCTCGTGCCCACAAAGTGAAGTTAACACCCTCATATCTTTTTTTAAACGTCCCCATAAACTGCCATTATTGAGCCAGAGCCCAATTTAAACCCCACATCTTTTTAGTAAGTAGAGTATTTTTAAAACTGGCCTTTTTAAAAACATTTTCGGACTGTCTAAATGAGCAAAATCTGTTCAGAATGGTGTTAATCAACACTGAAGAAGCACAGACCTATTATTTAAAAACGATGTTCATTAAGAACAGATCTCCTCGCCTACCCTAATATAATTAGAGCAGTGTAAATATGATCGGGAGATCGGCAGTTCGAATCCTGGTCATGCAGCTTGCCATCAGCTGCCGGAGCCCAGAGAGAGCACACACACAATTGTCCTAGCTCACTCTGGGTGGGTACAGTGCAGTAGATGGCACTATTCTTTCCCCTCATCACTCCTAGGGTGATGTGGATCAGCACAAGGCTGCGTCTGTGAGCTGATGTATCAGAACCGAGTCGCTGCGCTTTCCTCCGAGCGTTAGCATTGTGGTGCTACTCGGCAAAAAGGTTCAAAAAGAGGCGGAGTCTGACTTCACATGTATCGGAGGAGGCGTGTGCTACTCTTCACACTCCTGGTGTTAATGGAGCATCACTAGTGATTATAACATTCTAACTTGTGCAACTTTGGCATCTAAAAGCAGCAGAGGCAGTGTGTAAATCATTTGTTCTATGGCCAAGGTCTTTAAATCTGGACCTTGAATCCAGTTTCCAGTCCTGTTCTGGATTCTGAAGCGACTTTAGGTGGTAACTGGGTGCAGTTTTAGGAATAATTGTAATTGAAAACTCAATTTAAATGTAATTGATTGATGGTCCACGACTGGGAACTTGAATCGAGGGCTTATTTTATAGATATATTTTATAGCATCGCTTAGCCCACATGAGTATAAGTTCTGAGGTGCTATCTTGTAATTGAGGTTGGACACTGCACACAAGAACTATTGGCATTTGAGAGAGGAATACAACATGGAACCACTAATGGGTGCTAATGATCATGAATGGCGACAACTGTTGACATCTTCCGCTTGGACGTGGAAAAGTTACGGAAGATGAATTTTAATACTGCTTTATTGTACTTGACCAGATAAGAAGTATGAGAACTTGAGGTTTGCACTTGATGTACAAGATTCACGTCCATAAACTCATCCACCAGACCTTCAGTGTGAATTGCATTACTTGCAACCGTACACATTTTCTTATTTTTCTCAGAGCCTCTCTCTCCCTCTTTCTCTCTTTTATTCTGCACACTTCTTTCCCAAACAGTCCAATGTGTGCCAGCTGGGACAGACCGGGGCTGCACATGTCATGGTGTGGGATGGACCCACGCTTCCCCTGCCTCCGCACTTCGCAATGTGCTATTTTATAGTCTTTAAAAGGGTGTAATTGTTTTTTTTTGTTACGATATTATATTAGCATTATATTGTGGCATTTAATCTTAGCCTTAAAATGCCAACAATATCGTTTATCACAATAATTTTTGGGACAACATATCGTGACTGGCCTAGTGTGAATTGCATTGTTTGCAAATGTAATTTTTTTTAATTTTAATTTAATAATTTTCTCTCAAAGCCTCACTCTCTCTCTTTTATTCTGCACACTTCTTTCCTTTCGCTTGTTTATTCTTTTCATTCCGATCCGTCGTTTCTCTCCGACTCCGCACTCACTCAGACTCTTTCCATTACCGAGCTCGTTCCTTCACACGTCTTCTCACTCGTTTTCTCCTTCCTGCCCCCGTTTTTCTCGCTCCTCTCCCCTCTCATTACCACATTCTCTTTCTTTCCCTCGTCCTCTCGCGCTCTATCTCTCCGGCAGGCCCGGGCTCATGCCGTCTCCATCCATCTTAGCGCTGCTCCGGCCGCGAGCGGCAGCCTGGCCTGTGTTCTGTGGCTAACCAGAGAGATGATTGATCTCAGCTGAGGAGCGAGCGGCTGAATTAACCGCCGGTACGTGTGATAAAAGGCCGATTCCTCACCGCCGCGGCTCGGCCGGAGGCCCGGCGCTGGGGATGAGCTTATTGAAAGCTTTAGTCGAACCCCGCTGGGCTTAAAAATAGACACGGCCCATCTCCAGGAGAGCTTCAAAGAGCCGCCGGGGCAAATTATGATGACGAATCGCAGGGGGGTTAACCCGAACCCTATCAATCCCATCCATCACTGCGGGAATAACGGGGGGAACAGCGGCTCGCGTGAGGTTTCCCCACGTCCCTCGCTCCTCCTCTGAGGTGCAAAACCAAAGAAGAAGATGGAAATACGATTCAGGATCTTTCCACAGCCGAGTCACCGGCTCGCCCCATAACATCCTGTTTACAGAGCAGAAACACAAAAATCCAGACGTAAAGGTCGCAGAGTTGCACGCTAATGAACTGCAGCTTTCTCTCAAACACAGACAAAACAGATTTTTTGTGGGGATTTACTGCAGGAGTTTACAGAGTATGTAGTAGTTTGCAAAGTTGCAAGATTTTATTAACGTTATCAATTAGGTTATAAACCATTAATAAGCAGTTACAACACAAAAGCAGAAAGGGCAACAGTGCACTGCCTAGCATTTTGGAGTAATGGGAGGTCAAACCTGGAAATAAAATGTCTATTATTTAGTTTTGCATTAACCAAAAGTTGGAGTCCTATAAAAGCAGCTAATCAAATTACAAGATTATATTTATAAAGAAGGCCTTCTATATTATTAATGATATAAGTACAAAACACAAAAATCCAGACGTAAAGGTCGCAGAGTTGCACGCTAATGAACTGCAGCTTTCTCTCAAACACAGACAAAACAGATTCAGGATTTACTGCAGGAGTTTACGGAGGAGAAGCGTTAGAAAAAGAGCTTATAGCTTATAACTGGAAAGGTAAATTTAAAGCATGAACTTAGAGCAGAACATGGCTAATACTGATTTTATAAAGTTATAAAGTTATATAACGTTTAGATCAACTCTAAATAGAAGTCTAACTGCTTCCACTGCTGGTGTGGATAATAACCTAAATATATGTTAGATATATGTAGATGTATAATGAAGTTTAACATTAATTTTTAAGTTATCTGACCAGAGGAGGATGGGTCCCCCCTACTTATACTGTATATTAATCTTGATAGTACATGTGATGGTGCGTGTAATGGTACATGTGCTAGTATGTGATGGTACGCGTGGTGGTGCATGTGGTGGTACATGTGATAGTACAACAGGGGATGTGATTTTACATGTGATAGTATGTTTGATGGTACATAATGGTATGTATGATAATACATATGATGTTGCATGTGATAGTTGGTTATAGTATGTAATAATTCATTTGATAGTACATGTGATAATGCAGGTGGGCTATTCGACAAAAGGCTACCACTCTGAAATAAGATTCCTTATATATAGTTTTAAAACAGTTTGCAAATGAGTTTATTAACAGTTATTAATTCGGTTATAAACCATTATTAAGCAGTTACAACACACAAACAGAAAGGGCAACAGAACCCTGCCTAGCATTTTGGAGTAATGGGAGGTCAAACATAGGGGGGAAAATGTCTATTTGGTTTTGCATAAACTAAAAATTGGAGTCCTATAAAACTGTTATCAAATTACAAGATTAAGATCTACCTACCCATCCATCCATCCATCCATCCATTCATCTCGTTCCCACGCATAAGGATCTCGTTTTTTTTTACATGAGGCCACCTTAGGGGCTCTGTAATGCCCCTATCACTAGCTCTATTGCCTGTCCAATATATTCACCTCTGAATGACCGAATGGCTAGCGCTTAGCAAGTAATGCTAATAATGCTCCAGCAGTGCTTGCCCGGGTTAGCAGCACACTACAGGCCAATAATACTCACCTCTGAATGGCATAATGGCAAGTGCTTAGCAGCTAATGCTAATACTGCTGGCTTTAGTGCTCCTCAATACCTTACTGGTAGAATTCATACATAAAGAGCACCGGATTATAAGGAGCTCTGACGAATTTTGGGAAAATTTAAGTATTTTAAGTACAGCTTATAGTGCGTAAAATACAGTATGTGTTGGAATATACAAGAGGTACATCCCTCGTTTCTGCTTAACTACACTCCAAGGATTAGACTGGGAATGGTGAAGAGCCAGGGGATCCCCACAAAGCAAAGCTAAACGAAGAGAAAAAGAAAAGAAGAAGAAGAAGAAGTGAGACACATGGGCGGGACGGGGCGTCTGCTGAGTAAAGTGAATGAGGTCAGATTGAAATGAATCCCTGCATTAAGAGAGAAAGAAAGGAGAGAAAGCAGCTGTTGCTTTAGGCCACAGCAGGTCATGCTTGAGTGCAGCGCTGGATTGGGCCAGAACCAGAACCCAGGCTTTAGACTTTGACCCACATTTAAACATTTAAGGTTCAGAACTGGCCAATAAGAGTGTTACTGATCTTTCATCTCATTTATCTTATTACTGGATAGAGTTGTCTACGGTCTAGAGTTATCTGGCTAAGCTAAGCAGTCCCCCAGAGCTAAACCCTGGATTTAAAATTGTATAAGCCAGTCCAAATCAGGTCCGAATCGCTCATGACACCAGAACAGAACAGGGTCTGAACCAGCCAGAACCTGGAACAAACCAGGACTGGACCAATGAGAGACAAGAAGCAGATAGAAAGAAGAAACAAACAGGGCTGAATGAGAAAAGAACAAGTGAGAACCAGAATTATAAGAGCATTTACTTAAAGGGGTGAGGGTAAAAATCAAGGCAGAACTTGTCAGAACCTGGAGAAGACTAGAACTAAACCAGGAGTGGACAAACAGGCAGAACCAGGACTAAACCAGCTAAAACAAGACCATAATCTAGAGTGATCAACCAGAGCCAGGTCAGAATGTGATGTGTTTAGAAGCACTAATTCCAAAAGCAAAGTTTAACCAGTCAGAACCAGGAAAGAAGAAGTATTTAACCCAAAGCCAAAGTATTTAGCCCAAAGGGATAAACCAGATGTCAATCCAGCTAGAACCAGGACTAAAACATATCCAAGGCCATTAGAAGTCAGAATGTGAATGCATAAAGAGGACAAAGGACAGTTTTACAACAATCATGAACTATGAAACCTAAAAAGCCATTTAAGTCAAGAACCAGAAACAACATGGAACACAAAGCTAGAACAAGGCCATAACCAGGAGAGAACCTAGAAGCAGAGACAATCTGGAACTGAACAAGGAATTAACCAGCTAGAACAAGACCATAACCAGGAATTATCAACTAGAGCCTGATCAGAAAGAGAAAAAAAAAGAAGCCAATCCAGCCACAACCAGTTTTGCACCAATCCTGAACTATGAGGTCTTTCACTTGTCATTAGAGTATAAAGCCATAAACTAGTCAAAACTTGTTAGAACCTGGAGAAAACCAGGGCTAAACTAGATGTTAATCCAGCAAGGCCAAAACCAGGTCAGAATGTGACGTATTTATGAAGGATAAAGGCCAAAAGCAATATTTAACCACCCATAACCAGTAGAGAATCCAACCACAACCAGTTTTGCACCAACCCTGAAGTATGAGGCTGTTCACTTGAGTTTATATGGACTTGTCAAAACTTGTCAGAACCTCAAAATAAGCAGGACTAAACCAGCTACAAGGCCTAATGGCCTAAGGTCAGAATGTGGCGTGTTTAAAAAGGAAAACAGACAAAAGCAATGTTTAACCACCCATAACCAGCAGAGAACTCATATTTAACCAAAAGCCAAACCAAAATCCAGCCACAACCAGTTTTACACCAGTTCTGAACTATGAGTCATTCAATTGACTTTTCAGTACAAAGCCACAAACCAGTCAAAACTTGTCAGAACCTGGAGAGAACCAGATATCAATCCAGTTAGAACTAGGACTAAACCAGTTACAAGGCCGTAATGTCTGAATGTGGCATGTTTAAGAAGGACAAAGGCCAAAATCGGTGTTTAACCACCCATAACCAGTAGAGAATCCAAACACAAGTTTTGCACCAATCTTGAACTAAGAGACCTTTCAATAGACTTTTCAGTACAAAGCTAATAACTAGTGAAAAACTTGTCAGAACCTGGAGAAAACCAGGGTTACACCAGATGTTAATCCAGCAAGAACCAGGACTAAACCATCCCCAAGGCCATAACTTGTCAGAACCTGGAGAGAACCAGGGTTAAACCACGTCAATCCAGCTACAACCAGGACTAAACCAGCTACAAGTCCAAAACCAGGTCAGAACGTGACGTGTTTAGGAAAGACAAAGCCCAAAAGCAATGTTTAACCACCCATAACCAGCAGAGAACCCATATTTAACCAAAAGCCAAACCAAAATCCAGCCACAACCAGTTTTGCACCAATCCTGAACTATGTAACCTGAGAAGCCATCCAGAAGCAGGAGAGAACCAGAGCTAAACCAAAAGTCAGTCCATCCAAACCAGGACTAAACCAAGCCAAGTCAAGAACCAGAAACAATCTGGAACCAAACAAAGCTAGAACGAGGCCATAACCAGCAGGGAACCTCTTCTCAACCAAAGGTCAATCCAACCACAACCACTTTTGCACCAATTCTGAACTATGAGGCCTTTTACTTGACTTTATATGAATTATCCAAACTTGTCAGAACTTAAAATAAACCAAGGCTAAACCAGCTACAAGGCCAAAACCAGGTCAGAATGTGATGTATTTAGGAAAGACAAAGCCCAAAAGCAATGTTTAACCACCCATAACCAGCAGAGAACCCATCCTCAACCAAAAGCCAAACCAAAATCCAGCCACAACCAGTTTTACACTAATTCTGAACTATGAAGCCATCCAGAAGCAGGAAAGAACCAGAGTTAAACCAAAAGTCAGTCCATCCAAACCAGGACTAAACCAAGTCAAGAACCAGAAACAATCTGGAACATAAAGCATCCAAGGCCATTAGCAAGTCAGAATGTGGATGAAAAACAGCCAAAAGCAATGTTTAACCATCTATACCAATAAAGAACCCATCTTTAACCAAAAGCCAAACCAAAATCCAGCCACAACCAGTTTTACACCAGTCCTGAACTATGAGGTCTTTCACTTGACTTCACGGCAGCAGGCCAGTGCTGTGGACACATCGCTTTCTTTCACCCCCAGAGCTCCAACCCCAAAGGCTTCCTTGCTGCCAGCGCCGCAGCAGGAGCGAATAAAGAGTCTTTATTCCCCCCCTCTGAGGAAGCCGGGGGAAGCCATCATAATCGTTCACGTAGCTTTCAGAGCCGAGCGGTCCAGAAGAGGACGGTGGAGGCAGAACTTGTGGTGGAAGAGGGCGGTTTGGCTGACCCTGGAGTGACCCAGCAGGAGAGTGGCACTAAATGTCAGAACCGCTGCCAGACACTCTGTCACTTTTCCACCGAGCCAAAAATCAGATATTCTCATGGGCCGTTACAGCGCAGATCTGCTCGCCGCGTAAAACCCGTCCTCCTCGCCGTCGCTGCACCGCACGGCCGCTGTTGGAAATCGAGTCTTTTGCAGCACGTCGAGGTGTCGGCTTGCCTCGTGAAAGTTCACCATGCGTCACGTCGCAAGCGTCCGACAGCAGCGGCGCTCAGAGCAACATTACGGCTTTCTTACCGCGAGCAGGGGGGTCCGCCGCCGGATCGGGTTCCCGCAGAAGGCCCGGTATCAGGAAAGCAGACAGAGCGTCAGGGCTTTTACAGCTTTTTAATGCCAGCGTGGCATGACCGAACATATTCAGAGAACAGATGCCTTTTATTTTCCACACTGAACCCCGTTACTGCTCTTTCTGAAACCTGCTCTCTGCAGAACCTGTGTGGGCTGACTAATCGCTTCACACCATTCACTCCTTCTCAATGGTGCGAGGCCTTCACCTATATCATTTAATGAATACTCAGGGTTGGAATTAACCAATTAGAATCAATGGCATGCTAATACGCTAATATTTCATGGGGTGGGATGTGTTTGAATACGATCTTATATTTCATAGATTCGGTCCAAATTGCTATGAACTCTTCATGCCAACAGTCTGATATATATATATATTATATGATGTAATGCAATGCTGTACAAATTTTTTTTTAATATAATGCCGTTATTTTGATTACTATTATTATTACGATAGAATATTGTGTAGTATATAGTGCTGCATGTATGCATATATATATAAAATCAGATGTCGTGACTGTGGCTGAGACTCTGGCGTATTCCCATATATGACCTCACCTCCAGTCCTTCATCAGAAGTTAAACTCTGTAATCACTTCCTACTTCCTAAAATAGGGGTATAATTAATCCTAATGCAGGTCGTGCTCTGTAACGAGCATGCGCTGCACCAGCAGGTGATGACACCACCTGAGCAGGTACGTGTGATCACCTGCACGGCTTTACGCAGCGTCTCCGGACCGCAGGTGATGATGTACGGGAGTGACAGAGCTTTTACACCATGAGTCTGAGATTACTCACTCAAGTGCTGAACATGTTCACGGATTTATCAGACACGAATACAGACAGGAGGAGAGCGGGGAGACGCTGATATCATTTTCATCTCTTTAATATTAACAATCTGTAATGCAGAAAGTACATTAAATAAAGAAATAAACCCTTTCAAACCCTGCGTTTATTAAATACAATAAACAGCATCTGTTTTTCTTATTTCTTGTGTATTCTTGCTTTTATACTTTATTGGATTTTTTCCACATGAAGTTTAACACGAGTTACATACAATCAATAAATCAATAAATCAATAAATCACATACACAATCTTATCCAAGGCAAGATACAGAATTTAATATACTTCTTCAAAATGTTAAAAAAATACATTTTTTGTCCATTTCTTCGTTTTTTTAGTTCAGTTATAACTTTATTTTATTTTATAAACAGATGCACTGGAAATATTACTTAATTATTATAATCGTCCGTAGCAATAGCTTATTACCAACCGCAGTATTTCCTTTTGAGAATCTGAAAGGTTTCCTGTAAAATTCCATATTTTTATAGTTTTTAATTTAAGAGTAATTTTAGATTTATTTTCTTCCGCACTTCTTTAGATCTTTGGAATTCAAATAAAAAAAAACTGATCTAATGTTTCTATTTGCTGACTATTTGGAACAACACAGACAGGGCTGTCCAATAGAATTGACTTTTATCAGCCAATCAAACAACAGCAGCTTAGCTCCGCCCACTGCATTGGAGAAAGTAGTTTAAAAAGAAAAATGGCATCTCTTTTAATAGCTAAATTGCTGTTCATGATCGATCGTGCACTAGACTTCAGGGAGCTTCAGGTTAAACCATTAATATTAGGTCAGATATTATTAAACAATTTTTTAAGATTTTTTTTGTAACAGGCTTTTTCTTTTTAAACTACAATATATATATATATTTGCTTTTATTTCTTCTTTTCCCTATATTGAATCTTGGTTCAGCATAATTATGTTGTATTTTTCTGTGTATTTGGTCTTTATTTGTGTTTCACATTATCCACTGAATTATTATTTCTTTTTTTTTTAATAAAAAAAAGTTGTTCACAAGCTGCTTATGGATGATTAGTGAAATAAAACAGTTATATTAAAGTTATATAAAATAAAAATGTTAAACTGTATGCACACACATTCTGTGACCTACAGAGAGAGCAATGAACGAGGTCACTTTAAAACTTCTGGGTATTTTAAGGCTCTGAATCTTCTCTCAAATAGTGTGACCACACACACACTATACACACACACACACACACACACACACTGTCACACACACACACACACACACGTATGCATGTCACACACTGTTGTGTGGATGTCTGTCTGACTGACATCCTGCACTTCTTTTCTGATCTGGAACATTCAGATGAGTCTCTCTCTCTCTCTCTCTCTCTCTCTCTCTCTCTCTCTCTCTCTGTGTTTCTCTCTCTCTCTCTCTCTCTCTCTCTCTCTCTCTGAAGGAATTTTCACTTCTCCTCTTTAATCCCTCTCTCCTGTGTGTCGCACTCTCTGTACTTGTGGTGTATGACAGGGACCTGACAGCACTAAGCCCTGTAAAAACACTGCTCACACACACACACACACACTCTTACACACACACACACACACACACACACACAGACACACTCTTACACACACACACTCTCACACACACGCCAAGCCAGGCCAGGCTCCCCGCCAGCAGACACCCAGCCGGGC
Source organism: Astyanax mexicanus (assembly GCF_023375975.1). NCBI lineage: Eukaryota > Metazoa > Chordata > Actinopteri > Characiformes > Acestrorhamphidae > Astyanax > Astyanax mexicanus. The sequence continues at coordinate 38,036,720 of NC_064429.1, forward strand.
GATGACGGAACATGCTGTTTTATGAGTTTTCAATAGAGTGAGTGATGGGGCTTACTGAACCAATCAGAGAGAAAGAGAGAGAGAGAGAGAGAGAGAGAGAGAGAGAGAGAGGAGAGTGCAGTGTTTCAACGATGAGTAAAGATGTAACTAATGTGTGAGAAAACGTATAAAAACAATGTTCCTGAAACAAAGATAATCCAATAATATCATTAAAAATCCTAAAGTCCTATCTGCATGGGATTATGGGATAATTTTCTCTTTTATGATGTTTTATATCCTCTGTGATTTTATTCCCGTCCAGAACGATCATCTACAGGGGTTGGAGAATGAAACTGAAACACCTGTCATCATTTTAGTGTGGGATTTTAGGTTTCATGGCTAAATTGGAGCAGCCTGGTGTTCAATCTTCATTAATTGCACATTGCACCAGTAAGAGCAGAGTGTGAAGGTTCAATTAGCAGGGTAAGAGCACAGTTCTGCTCTAAATATTACAATGCACACAACATTATGGGAGACATACCAGAGTTCAAAAGAGGACAAATTGTTGGTGCACGTCTTTCTGGAGCATCTGTGACCAAGACAGCAAGTCTTTGTGATGCATCAAGAGCCACGGTATCCAGGGTAATGTCAGCATACCACCAAGAAGAACCAACCACATCCAACAGGATTAACTGTGGATGCTGTAAGAGGAAGCTGTCTGAAAGGGATGTTCGGGTGCTAACCCGGATTGTATCCAAAAAACATAAAACCACGGCTGATCAAATCACGCAGAATTCAATGTGCACCTCAACTCTCCTGTTTCCACCAGAACTGTCCGTCACCACAATCAATTACTGTGCTCTAAAACCAGGTGTTTCAGTTTCATTGTTCAAACCCTGTACGTGTTTTTCTCAGACGTCCTCTGAGAAAATTACAGGCTGAATTATCTACTGTTTTTCTCTGAACTCCGTGCTCCTCCGGTAATTTTAGTCCCGTCCGGACGCACATCTCTGAGTTTCGTCTCCTCGCCTTTAATAAAATAGCTATTTGTCCACTGCCGCACACCGTAATTACACTTTGGGCGCACCACGGTTTCCACGGAGATCCACGTTAAAAAAAACACAACAGTGAGTGGAAATTGAGGAGCTACTGAACGCCGTGATGTCATGTGACCGAGAAAAACTAAAGCCTAAAAACTCACTGATCCTCCTGTTTTTACAATTGTAGCCTGAATGCAAGCGATTTATCACTAGTAGATTAAAAGTGTGAATTTTTTTTCACAGACGCTCCCCTGAGAAACTAATCCCGTCCGGATAGAGCTTTAGAGCACAAGCCAGAAGCTCCGCCCACTTCTCTACTACAATACAGAGTTACTATATTCACTAATACCACTTTACCACAACTTTACTACTGTACACAACACAAGCCTTATGTTCACCATGACCAGAAGAAGCTCCGCCCACTTATCTATTAGATTTGGAGGAATCTGGAATAAAGGACCATCCAGACTGTTCTCAGTAACAAGTACAGAAGCATTTTTAAACAAGACAATGCCAAATCACATGCGGCACACATTATTATGAAGGCCTGATTGTGGAACTAAAATATGAAATAATGTTTTAACTTGGTTCTTTTCTAAACTACTGTTAAAAATACAGATCTGGACACCTTTTGGACTCAAAGACCGGGCGCTCATCATCCTCCAGAACCGTCTGGATTCCTCATCCCACAATAAAATCCAGATCTGAAGTTCTGAACATTATTCATGTGGAAAAGTTACCTGCAGCTCCTGCTGCTGAACCAGCCAACCTGTTAACAGGGTTAGATTTAGTGCACAGAGCTCACGTCCAATTATTTATGGAGAGAGAGAAAGAGAGAGAGAGAGAGAGAGAGAGAGAGAGAGAGAGAGAGAGAGAGAGAGAGAGAGAGAGAGAGAGAGAGAGAGAGAGAAGGAGGGAGAAAAAGAGAGAAAAAAAGAGAGAGAGAGAGAGAGAGAGAGAGAGAGAGAGAGAGAGAGAGAGAGAGAGAGAGAGAGAAGGAGGGAGAAAAAGAGAGAAAAAAAAGAGAGAGAGAGGATAGATCAGTCCTGTCCAATAATTATAAATAGTGGTGGATCTCAGGTGTGCTGACCTTTCAGTGGTACTTTTGTTTTGGCAGCAGCTGAAGCAAATCCATCACATCAGAACAGGTGAACAAGAACACACACACACACATACACACATATACACACACACACATATACACACACACACACACACACACACATATATACACATATACACACACACACACACACACACATATACACATATACACACACACATACACACACACATATACACACACACACATATACACACACACACACACACACATATACACATATACACACACACACACACACACATATACACATATACACACACACATACACACACACACATATACACACACACATACACACACACACATATACACACACACACACACACACATATACACATATACACACACACATACACATATACACATATACACATACACACACACACACACATATACACATATACACACACACACACACACACACACATACACATATACACATATACACACACACACATACACACACAGTGATCCGAGTGGTGCAGCAGTCTAAAGCACTGGTTCGAATCCCGGTCATGCAGCTTGCCATCAGCAGCCGGAGCATGTATGTACACACATGTTGCTACAATATCCCAATGTCTGTATATACAATATCTATAATATTTTTTATGGTTATGTGTTACTATGTGGTTGCAAAATAGTTACTATAGCAATTTATAGTGGTTGCTAGGGTATTGCTACGTAGTTGCTACAAGGATCCAAAAGGTATCCCTTGTGGCTGCTAAGGTGTTGGAAATGTTGACGAATGGGTGTTACAAGAAATAAGTTGCATGCAGGTTAACAAGAACACACAAACACACACATTGGGATTCAAGTGGTCCAGCAGTCTAAAACAGTGGTTCGAATCCTGGTCATGCAGCTTGCCATCAGCTGCCGGAGACCTGAGAGAGAGCACAGTTGGTCTTGCTCTCTCTATAGGTGGGTAGATGGCGGTCTTTACAGTTCATTTTATAACATGCTCTATTGTAGTTTGTAGTAGGTATAGTATATATATATATATATATACATATATATATATACAGATGTACACATATGTTGCTACAATATACCAGGCAATTTATGTGGTTGTGTGTTACTATGTGGTTGCAAAATAGTTATTAAAACAGTTGCTTTGGTCGTGCTAAGTGGTTTCTATGGTATTGCAGCTGGATAATAAGCTGCTGCTAAGTTTTTGAGAGATGGTTGCTATTGTATCCCAGGTGGTTATTTCTATTGTATTTTAGGCATCTGCCATGATATTGCTAGGGTGTTGCTACGTAGTTGATACGAGGTTCCACAGGGATCCCAGGTGGTTGCTAAGGTGTTGTAAATATTGACGGATAGGTGTTACAAGAAATAAGTTGCATACAGATGAACAAGAACACACAAACACACACACATTATACACTATACACTATACACTATACACACACACACTCACACATGTTGCTACAATATCCCAGGTGATTGTTGTGGTTATGTGTTACTACACGGTTGCTTTGTTCTTGCTAAGTGGTTTCTATGGTATCGCAGCTGGATAAAAAGCTACTGCTGCTAAGTTTTTGCAACATAGTTGCTATTGTATTCCAGGTGGTTCTTTCTATTGTATTTTAGGCAGCTTTCATGATATTGCTTAGTGGTTGCTAGGGTGTTGCTACGTAATTGCTACAAGGTTTCAAAGGGATTCCAGTTGGACTGAACCGGGTCAAAGAGTTCCTGAGTTTTCCCCTCCAGAACCTCCCCGGTCCGGACGGCTCCATGTGTTTTAGATGATAAATGGGGGGGGAAATGAGCCGAAAAACAGGACTTGGCCCACCAGTCAGAGCTGCAGGTAAGACCTCAGCAACCACCTGAGCATACACGGACCACCCTGATCCCAACACTCCATCATCTTTAGCAGTGTAGCCCACTTTATACTCACACCAACAGACTCCGCCCACATCTAACCCAAACAGAACTCCGCTAATTATTGGCTTGGTTGTTACTATGGTAGTACATGTTTTGTATTATATGCTTTTGTGTTGCTAATTGTTTGCCAGGTGGTTGCTATGATGTTGCTAGGTGGTACTATTCAATGTAATATTTAGAGTTAATAGTTTATCCCAGAGAGTTGCTACGGTGTTGGTAACTGTTTGCTGGATGGTTGCTATGACATTCTCTAGGTTGTTGCTTTTCTGTATGTGTTGAGATATTTTTGCAGGGGGTTGGTGTTTATGATGTTGAAAATTGTTTGCTGGGTTTGTTGGGTTGCTGTGGTATTACATGTTTTGTATCATATGCTTTTGTGTTGCTAAGTGAATGCAAGTTGGTTGCTATGGTATTCCACGTGGATGCCATTATGTTGCAAATTGTTAGCAGGGGGTTGCTATGGTGTTGAAATAGTTGGAATAGTTGCTGAGCACATGCAAGATGGTTGCGTTATGTTGCTAGTTGTTGGCCAGGTGGTTGCTATGATGTTATGTGATTGTATGGTGTTGAAACAAGATGCTATGGTATCGCTAATTGGTTGCTATGGGTGTTTCTGTATTTTTACGCTAATACTTCTGAACAAATGTTAAATAATTATTTTCTTTAGGGGAAAAATGCACAATAATTTTTCAAATCAGGTTGTCTGAGAAAAAACATGTAAAATTAAACTGCACTATTAGTTCTAGAATTTCAGATTAAAAATGTGACCATAACTGTTAATTTTAAAAGTTAGTTTTAAATGGTTTAAAAGTTTATAGGTGTGTTTTTTATGTTTAATAAAACACTGAGATTATTATTAAACTAAAACTAAAATCTGTACAACAGATCAGGATGAACAGGGTATTTATTCATATTTCCTCCTTTCTATCATACATTTCCTCTCTTTTACTGTACACATCATCAACCCCATCCATCCATCCATCCATCCATCATGTTAATAACCTCGTTCCTCAGTGGATCCTGTTCTCAGAGGATGAGTGTGATTATAACAGTGTCTCCATGCAGCTCTTTTAACCCAAATCACTAGTGTTCCTGCAGAAAACCCTGTATCTGGCATGCGTCCACCTGGTTCAGGTGAGGAAGATTACAGTGAGCGAATGGGAAAACAGCTAATTAACACAGGGAGAGGATGTAGAGGATGATACAGGGGTTTAACAGCGTGTTGTTAGAGGAATAAAAGCTTCTACAGTAGATCTGGAGTCGTGTAAATACTGTACAATACCTCTTCCTCTTCTTCTTTCATTTAAAAACAATTTCTACAGTGTAAATTTAATATTAAAGACTAGATTAAAACTCTACAGGAACACATGCTGTACAGAACTAGTTTTAATAATAATTATAATCCAGAATATATTAGAATTATACTTTAGATTCTTCTAAAATCAACTACTGTAGATCCATTAGAATACTGTGATGTAGAGGTGTGACCATTTATGAGGAGTGTTTTATATTAAAGTTGTGTTTTTAAAGTGAACTTTTGCTGAAAGCTTGATGTAAAATATATACAGCTCTGTAAAATATAAAGAGAGCACTTCAGTTTCTGAATCAGTTTCTCTGATTTTGCTATTTATAGGTTTATGTTTGAGTAAAATTGTCACGTCTGGTGCTGTTAGCTCCTCTGTCCCTTCCACACCAAGCTCTAACGGAGGTTCTCAGGTTAACAACTACACTACCCAGAATGCACCACCCGCTGACATCACGCACTCACCTGATCACGTGACACCTCACCTGCTTCCACCAGGAAGCCCCGAATACTGATTACTGGCACTATAAAGGTGCACGCCAAACAGACTTCATCGCCGCGTATTGTAGGTTATCCTCATACAAAGCGTTACATATCTCTTGTCTCAGTTTACTTTGTGTATGACCTTGCTTTTTGTTTCTCGACGCCGATTTTTGCCTCTGCCTTTGATATTGGATTGTTTGTGTATGACCTGGACTGTACTTTCACCACCGCCTCTTGGATTATCTCTGATACTGGATTACTTGTGTATGAACTCTGGACTGTCTCTCGTTTATGGTATGGTTTTGTCTGCATTGCTCTGTCTACTGGTGATCAACCATATTTCTGTATCGACCCTGATTACATCTGTTTATTATTATAATAAACCTACTTTGTTTTTATCAGTATCTGCGCTTGTCTGCTATTCTGTTCTGACCATGACAGAATACGCGGCCGAACTAAATCAGATAGCAGATACTGAGGCTATTAGATCTGGTTTAGCCAACCAGGGGAGGCTACTCGGTCAGCACCAGCAAACGCTCGCTGGTGTGACCCAAGCTGTTTCTGAGCTAGCCCGCCAGCAAACCACGCAGCAGCAACAACTAGCTGAGCTGCTAGCTCACCTCAGAGGCGTAACTGAGCCTAGCCCTAGCCCGTTAGCTGCCCCCAGTATGCCTAACGCTAACTCTTCTGTGCCTGGATTTTCTGTCTCTAAACCGGAGTTGTTTGATGGGGATCCGGAAAAATGCAGCGGTTTTCTTTTACAATGCTCCGTGTTTTTCAGTAATTCACCGCCTACAACCGATAAAGCTAAGATCGGTTTCATTATCTCACGGCTTTCTGGTAAGGCACTCGAGTGGGCTACAGCTATTTGGGAAGACCTTTCTGGGGCTAGTTACACTGACTTTTTGGTTACTTTCCGCTCAGTTTTTGATCATTCGCGTTATGGACAGTCTAATGGAGAACTTTTGCTGGCTCTTAAGCAAGGTCAGAAGCCGGTGGCTTCCTACGCTCTGGAGTTTCGCACTCTCGCGGCTGGTAGTGGGTGGAATAACGCTGCTTTGATCAACGTGTTTAGATGCGGACTTAATCCAGATGTACAGAGGGAATTAGCCTGCAGAGATGATTCCCTGACCCTGGATCAGCTCATTTCACTGTCGATCCGGTTGGATCAACTTCTCTCGCGCCGACCCAAGATCAGTCCTCGCACTCAACACACTCCTGTGTCTCTGCCCCGCGCTCCCACTCCAGAGAAAGCTGCGCTGCCTGCCCCAGAGCCCATGGATATCCAGAAAACCCGGCTAACTCCAGAGGAGCGGCAGCGTCGAATCCGGCTTCGCCTATGCCTTTATTGTGGAGAGGCCGGGCATTTCAAGGCTGAGTGTGGTCTCCTGACCCGACCTGTGAAAGCTCCAGCCCTGGGACAGCGCGTGGAGTGCTCTCCACGCGCTAACGTGGTACGTAAGCACAACACAATCCTTCGCTCTAAATGTTTTACTTTGCCTGTTAATATTATGTTACCTACTGGTATGCTCTCTGTCCCAGCGCTTGTAGATTCCGGGTCGGAGGGGAACTTCATCAGCCAGGACCTAGTTAAGGAGCATGGAGTGCCCACCAGAGAACTTCTACGTCCATTGGCCATCCATGCTGTTGATGGAAAGACTGTCCGCTCCAAGCCGGTTACCCTGCAGACTCTGCCCATCACTCTACAAGCCAGCGCTCTTCATTTTGAGGAACTACCACTTTTCGTGCTTCCCTGCACCGAGCATCCAGTTATCCTGGGCATGCCATGGCTGAAGACTCACGATCCCACTGTCTCCTGGCGCGATGGGGATATCACGGTTTGGTCTGCTCACTGTCATGAACATTGTTTAGCTCTGGATAGTCTAGTTATTCAGTCTACTTCTGTAGAGAGTCCTGAAATTTCTGATCCCGTTGTTGTACCCCCTGAATATTCAGAGTTTTTAGAAGTGTTTAGCAAGGAAAACGCTACTAAATTACCTCCGCATCGATCTTATGATTGTGCCATCGACCTAGTGGAGGGTGCCACCCTACCCAAAGCTAGAGTCTACCCCCTTACACTCGATGAGGAAAAGGCTATGCATGATTATGTCACCGAAGCATTAGCCCAGGGTTTCATTCGGCCGTCGAAGTCCCCTGTCGGGTCTGGGTTTTTCTTTGTTAAGAAAAAGGACGGGGGACTGAGACCTTGTATTGATTATAGAGGTTTGAATGCCATAACAAAGAAATTTGCTTACCCTTTGCCCTTAATTCCTTGTGCTCTCGAGCAACTGCGTACGGCTACTTACTTTACCAAGCTTGATCTGCGTAGTGCGTACAATTTGGTTCGCATTAGGGAGGGGGATGAGTGGAAAACAGCGTTTACCACCACCAATGGCCACTACGAATATTTAGTTATGAGCTATGGTCTCGCTAACGCCCCCGCAGTGTTTCAGTCATTTATGAATGATGTTTTTAGAGACATGATTGGCAAGTATGTTACACTTTTTATAGATGACATATTAATCTATTCCTCAGACCTTGATTCCCACGTGCAGCACGTGCGCTCGGTTCTCCAGAGACTTTTGGAGAACAATCTATATGCTAAAGCCGAGAAATGCGAGTTCCACCTTCAGAGAGTCGCATTTCTCGGCTATGTTATCAGCTCCCAGGGAGTCCTTATGGATGACTCGAAGGTAGACGCCGTTACTAGCTGGCCTGTTCCCCAATCTATCAAAGATCTCCAACGTTTCTTAGGATTCGCCAATTTCTACAGGCGTTTCATACGCAACTTCAGTACCATAGCTGCCCCCCTTACAGCATTAACTAAGAATGCTACCAAAATTCTCAAGTGGTCCCCTGAAGCTGACCAAGCTTTCCAAGCGTTAAAAGCCGCCTTTGTCTCTGCCCCCATTCTCACACATCCTAATCCAGATTTACCCTTTGTTGTTGAAGTCGATGCTTCTAATACTGGCATCGGAGCAGTTCTCTCACAACGCAGCGGTTCACCGCCTAAGCTTCACCCCATAGCCTTTTTCTCAAAGAAAATGTCACCAGCGGAGCGTAATTATGGGATAGGGGATAGAGAGCTGCTGGCTGTAAAACTAGCTCTAGAGGAGTGGCGTCACTGGCTGGAAGGTGCTGCACATCCATTCACCGTTCTTACTGATCACAAGAACCTAGAGTATCTCCGTACTGCTAAACGTCTAAACCCCCGTCAAGCTCGTTGGTCATTGTTTTTCTCCCGTTTCAATTTTTCGATCTCGTTTCGTCCAGGTAACCGTAATACTAAAGCTGATGCCTTATCTCGTGTTTTCAGTGCCCCAGACGACACATGCCACGCTTCCGAACCCGAACACATTCTGCCACCCACTGTGAAAGTAGCAGCTATTAGATGGGAACTCGATGACCTTATTCAGCAGAGTCAAGCTAACACACAACCTCCGGAGGGTTGCCCTCCTCACAAGATTTACGTACCTGAGCAGTTTCGCGATCAGCTCATTGGCTGGGCACATGCTGCCCTTACGTCCGGTCATCCAGGCGTTACACGCACGCTACAACTAATCTCAGCTCGGTACTGGTGGGAAACCATGCGAGCTGACGTTCAAACTTTCGTGGTTTCATGTTCAATCTGCGCACAATGCAAAACACCCAAAACCCTTCCAGCCGGTAAGCTATGTCCTCTACCTGTTCCAGAACGACCATGGTCACATATTGCAGTAGATTTTGTTACCGATTTACCTGAATCTGAAGGTTACACTACTGTCCTTACTGTTGTAGACAGATTTTCTAGGGGTGTTAAGTTTATCCCTTTTCCTGCTCTTCCTACTGCTCTTCAGACCGCCCAAGCTATATACACACACATTTTCAGACATTATGGGGTCCCGGAGGACATTTTGTCAGATAGAGGTCCTCAATTTACTTCTAGGGTATGGAAATCGTTTTTTGAACATTTGGGTGTACACGTGAGTCTCACTTCTGGGTTTCATCCCACTAGTAATGGTCAATGTGAGAGGGTTAACCAAGAGTTGGGAAAGTTTTTAAGATTGTACTGTTTTAAGCATGCGTCAGAATGGTCTCAGTATTTAATTTGGGCTGAAATAGCTCAGAATTCCCTGATTAACTCCACGTCTGGTCTCACTCCATTCCAGTGCATTCTGGGTTACCAGCCTCCGTTAGCTCCGTGGACAGCATCATCCACTGAGATCCCCGCTGTCGACGACTGGATGAAGCGGAGTGAGCAGGTGTGGGAGGAGACGCATCAGCAAATCTCGGAGGTTTTACGGAAATATAAGGAGCAGTCCGACAGACACCGTGGTACCACCCCCCAATACCAACCCGGAGACAGGGTGTGGTTGTCGACCCGGGACTTGAGGTTTGAAGGGGCCTGTAGGAAACTGCTGCCTAAGTATATTGGCCCATTTAAAGTGTTGTCTCAGGTTAATGAGGTGACTTATAAGATCGAGTTGCCGGCTCAGTACAGGGTGCATAACTCGTTCCATGTTTCTCTGCTCAAGCCTCTTGTCCCAGGTCCGCTTGCTGCGGGTGTTCCAGATGACGTGCCGCCCGCGGCAGTGGAGGGGGAGGATTCGTCTACCTATGCGGTTCGAGAGGTGTTGGATTCACGCAGGCGTGGCGGTGTGCTCCAGTACCTCATAGACTGGGAGGGTTACGGCCCTGAGGAGCGTTGCTGGGTTGCCGCCGGTGACGTGCTGGATCCTGCTCTACTGGCCGAATTTCATGCCCGTCACCCTAGTAAGCCTGCTCCTCGACCCCGTGGGCGTCCCAAGCGCTCACTCTCTTCTTCGGCTCCGGTGCGTAGGGGTTCCCAGTCTCGCAACCCCCGCCTGCCCGTCACCTCTGAGGCTACGCCTGGTCCTCCCGCCGGTACTCCCTGCCCGTCGGGTGGACGTCGTCGTGGTCGTCCCCGTTCCGGCTCCGTTCCGACTCCCTTGGGGGGAGGTACTGTCACGTCTGGTGCTGTTAGCTCCTCTGTCCCTTCCACACCAAGCTCTAACGGAGGTTCTCAGGTTAACAACTACACTACCCAGAATGCACCACCCGCTGACATCACGCACTCACCTGATCACGTGACACCTCACCTGCTTCCACCAGGAAGCCCCGAATACTGATTACTGGCACTATAAAGGTGCACGCCAAACAGACTTCATCGCCGCGTATTGTAGGTTATCCTCATACAAAGCGTTACTTATCTCTTGTCTCAGTTTACTTTGTGTATGACCTTGCTTTTTGTTTCTCGACGCCGATTCTTGCCTCTGCCTTTGATATTGGATTGTTTGTGTATGACCTGGACTGTACTTTCACCACCGCCTCTTGGATTATCTCTGATACTGGATTACTTGTGTATGAACTCTGGACTGTCTCTCGTTTATGGTATGGTTTTGTCTGCATTGCTCTGTCTACTGGTGATCAACCATATTTCTGTATCGACCCTGATTACATCTGTTTATTATTATAATAAACCTACTTTGTTTTTATCAGTATCTGCGCTTGTCTGCTATTCTGTTCTGACCATGACAAAAATGAACATTGTTGTTTTATTCTATAAACTACAGACAACATTTCTCCCAAATTCCAAATAAAAATATTCTCATTTAGAGCATTTATTTACAGAAAATGAGAAATGACTGAAAAAACCAAAAAGATGCAGAACTTTCAGACCTCAAATAATACAAAGAAAACAAGTTCATATTCATAAAGTTTTAAGAGTTCAGAAATAATCAATATTTGGTGGAATAAACCTGGTTGTTTATAATCACAGTTTATTTCATGCATCTTGGCATCATGTTCTCCTCCACCAGTCTTACACACTGCTTTTGGATAACTTTATGCTGCTTTACTCCTGGTGTAAAAATTCAAGCAGTTCAGTTTGGTGGTTTGATGGTTTGTGATCATCCATCTTCCTCTTGATTATATTCCAGAGGTTTTCAATTTGGTAAAATCTAAGAAACTCATCATGTTTTAGTTTTAAAGAGCTTTTAAGAGATTTTTTCTGCATAATACGACACTAATGATTACTTCGAGCACCTGGGAAATGTCTTCATTTTCCACAATAATGGAGAATAACAGTAGAACAAAAACATGAACCCCCACCATAACACAAACCTCCCACCCACCCAGACGCTCTCGTCTCGTCTTTTGGAAAATCTCTTCAGAGCTGAATTCCGTGCCGCTTTAGCGTACGGGAGATTAGCCGTAATCTCTCATTACTTAAGGAAGGGTGGGGAGGCTTCCACGCAAAGTGTCTTAAAAAATCAAATTCCGCTGTCAGAGCGGATTAGGAGGACGTTTGCTCACGGATTCCCGTTCTGAGGCCGACATGCCTGCGTCCGCAACCAGGACAACTGTAAAAGCTTTTACACAGACGCTACAAAAGAGATCTTACTGTCAACAACCACATGCAATACACACACACATGTATATATATATATATACACACACACATATACACACAATATACACACAGCTCCTCACAAAGGAGGAGAACAAAAACCAGGCAACGCTCTTCTACACAAGCCTCAACCTCCCGCCCGACTCCAGAACAGAGATTAGCTTCTACACACAGATAGCATGTAGCCATTTGTGGGTTTAACGTGAAATCCTACACAATACAAAACACAGAACACAATGATCAGGGGGCGGGGTCATCCAACATCTAAGTAAAGTATTGAAGGAACTCCATGAAGGTGCTGGTAAAGTTTGAGTAAGTTCATCAGAAGAGATTGAAGCAGCCACTTATGAGTCTGAGACCAATGAGCCAAAGCATTAACAAAAAAAATCTACAAAGAATATCTTACGAAATTTCCTGTAGATGTAAAATAAGTGGGCTAAAAGTGTGAACCCATCCAGAATCAAACAAAAAGCTAACATAGCTCCGCCCCCTCACTTAGATCTTGAACCAGTTCTGTTCTGGCTTATAAGAACCGTGATGCTTTTTAGCGAACCACCCAGCATTTCCACCCATTTAGTGAAACCATAGACTGTGTATAGCTGGACAGAGCATCGTCTCTCAAAAGTGAAGCCACCACAGGTCGGGCGCCCCCTGCTGTTCGGTTGCAGAAAGCTGTGTAACCCCACCCACCCCCATAGGTTTCAATGGCAAAACAGAACAACTTTCAATCACGTTTTTTTCTAATATACTGTAATTTTTCCTCCATTATTTAAATGCAGCAGTTAGTGTAACCTCTGCTTATATTGTTAAATTTTTATATCCCCACAGAATTCGGTTTTTAAAACTTTATTCAGCTCTATTCAAAAAAGGTGTGGTTATTGTAAAAGGGCTGGTTATGGGCGGGACCAATAACAGACAGTCAGCTCCGCTCCGCCCCGCTCTGCAGCCTGTGACCTCGAGGCAGCCCTCAGGGGCGGGGTTATTTAAATGAGTAGGCTGCTCTCCACAGTCTTTCTCCCTCCTCTGGTCTCTACTGCGCTCTACAGAATCGGGTTTCAGGATCAACAACATGGAGGAAGATTTTGGCTTCATTTTCATTGAATGAATGGGAACGGAGACACAGCGTCCATCTTTTTTACAGTCTCTGAGTGAAACCATAAAATGTCACATCATTCGTCACCAACAAAGGGCGCTGCACAGTGGTGGTAAACAGAAGCGGACATAATATTTTCCGGTTCCCACTGCGAACAAACGCTCCTGGTTCCAGATCCTACTTTTGTAGTTCGGTTTAAAAGCTCTATAAATGTTGTAGTGTTGGTCTTGACACGGTCAGTCTGCCTGTTCTGAACTTTCTGAACTTTCCCCATGGACTCTTACACCACAGATCATGTGACATTACGGTGTTCCCACTCACCCAGCTACTGACTGCTAACACCTGCTCACCCATGTATAAATACTCCTCACTTCCGTGCAAGTCGGAGTCGGAGTAATCAACAACATTGACTATAAAAAAGTGTTGTTAGGGAATTAAATTTTTCTGAACAACTGAACCCGGCGATCTAGTAAGCTGTCGCTTGGCATTTAAGTGAAGTCTTGAAGGAACTCCATGAAGTTGCTAAAATAGTTGGGGTAAGCTTCTTAGAAATGCTTGGAGCAACCACTTTTGAGTTGAAGACCAATGCCACACCCAATGCCAGGCATGGACTAGACGGGTACGAACCCAACCTACACCATTGGAGTGATGGAGCGCCATCAAGCTCCATCCTCTAGTCCCCAGTATATAAAAAAAAATCTACAAAAGGAATATCTTTTCCAAGATTTTCCAATAATCTAGTAAATCTGTTCTGATTTTTTTATCACCATCACTGTCCTGTACATGTAGAATGGGTGGGTTAAAAGTGGGAACCCATCAGCAAAACCCATCCATAATCATTCACTAGGATAACATACGTAGCTCCGCCCCTCACTTCGAGTCTGAACAACCAGACCCAGAAATCTAGTAAGCTGTCGCTTGGCATCCAAAGTATTGAAGGAACTCCTTGAAGGTACTGGTAAAGTTTGAGTAAGCTCATCAGAAGAGATTGAAGCAGCCACTTATGAGTCTAAGACCAATACGCCCAATGCCAGGAGTGGACTAGAAGGGTATGAACCCAACCTACACTACTGTTGTGGTGGTGGGGTAGGGGAGCTCCATCAAGCTCCATCTTCTGGTCCCCCAGTATATAAAAACTATATAAAGTATATCTTTTCCAAGATTTTTCAATAATCTAGTAAATCTACTCTAATTTTTTTATCACCATCACTGTCCTGGAGATGTAGAATGAGTAGGCTAAGAGTGGGAACCCAACAGCAGAACCCATCCAGAATCAATCGCTGGGCTAACATAGCTCCGCCCCCTCACTTCAAGTCTGAACAACTGATATTCCTGAAAAAAAAAAAAAAACAAGTTAAAATTTTAGGAGTCTATTTTGAAAATGGGAAGTGTTTATAGCAAGAAAAAAATAACAAATTATCTCTGAAGAAATAAAAAAAATGGACATACAGTAAATTATGTTATAAAGCAAGAATTAACAATTAAAACATATTTTTTTTTTTGCAAAAAATATGTTTTTATGATGTATATTTCCCCATACACTAAACTCTGTATTACATGTTTGTGGAATACATCTAGAGACAGTTCTTAGTCACCTTCGTTTAGATGATATTTCTCATATATTTCAATATGTTTTTAGCTGGATTGGTGCAAAACTGTGGACCATTGGGAGCAATTGGTTCTCAAAAACCTTCCGGTGAACCACATTCTTTTTTATCCCTACATATTTTTAGTTCGATTGGCGCTAAAAGGTGCACCAAGTGGTTCTCAACCAGGTTCTTAGATTCGTTCAGATGGTCCACAAACTTCCTTGATCCATTTCTTTTAACACCCGTGTTGGTGGAATTCAGATAAGAAACAAACAAGCTGAAAAATTTGTGAATTCTTTGGAGGATCCTGACGTCCAGTTCGAGATCAGTTGCTTTAAATCAATAAAAGTGTAAAAATAGAAAATTGAGCAGAAAAAAATGTAAAATGACTAAAAAACTCATGCTTCACGTCTTTCTGAAGAACTGCAGACCTTCACCTGCAGAGACAGAGTGCAGAGCGCACTGATAGCGATGACGTCTCGGACCTTAAAGCGAGGAGCCGAAAAATCAGAGCTTCATTAATAACCAGCGATAAAGTCAGACTGAGGCTCAGCAGATCCTCGGGACCTTCACTCTGGCAGCTCTCAAACCCACATTTCAGACTCAAACAATGCTGCTCAGAGGTGATCCAGAGGTCAAGACTCTCCATTAGGAGTCCAGGGTTGATTCAGGACTCAACAATGACCTGAAAAGATAAAACATGGCTTTGAAGACCTTAATGGAGTGCCAAAAATAATGTGTATATATGATTTTTTTTTGGTGAAGCGATTGAGATTTTAAATAGAAAAATTTAATTATATTAAAAACTTCATAAGAATTTGAAACCAAACTAAGATTGATGCATTTGTCAGATTGTTTATGTACATTTAGTCTAGTTAGTTTTGGTTTCACACAATGAAATTAGCTTTGATCAGCTTTTACTTTTACCTTATTTTTCCGTTCCGCCTTAAATGCTGCAGCTCCTGCTGTCTGTTGCACCATTTAAGGTGGAACGGGAAAATTAGCTAGCTAGTCAGCTACTGAGACAAACGACTAACGATCTTTTTTTAAATTAGATGCTTGTTTTAAAGAATGTCTGCTGCCTCTTCCATAAATGTACGAAAATTTCCGGAAAATCTGTTGTACGAAAATCGTAACATGTATTGCTCAGAAAAGCACAAGCAATGTAATTCTGGAGGAAAAAAAATTAAAGTTACTTAAGCAAAGAATTGTATAAAAAAAGTGCAAGTGCGAAATAATGCAGTTTTGGACATTAACTATATATATAAAAAAAAAGATTAACAGTAAAGTGACGGCTGCAATGTAAACATGTTGAAGTAAAGTGCAGGGTTATTCCTGAGTTGTGTTCAAGAGTCTGATCCCAGGGTTATACCTGAGGTGTGTTTAGAGTCTGAAGGCAGGGTCATTCCTTAGGTGTGTTCAAGAGTCTGATGGCCGTGGGGAAGAAACTGTTCTTTAACCTGGTGGTCTTGCATTTTACACTTCTGTACCTCCGGCCTGAGGGCAGAAGTGTGAACAGTCCATGCTGGGGATGGGTGGAGTCTTTGAGGATGGATGCAGCTCTCCTGTGGACTCTGTGGTGGTAGATGCTCTGCAGGGAGGGCAGTGGAGTCCTGATGATGTTCTCGGCAGTCTTCACCACTCTCTGCAGACGTTTGCGCTCTGCCACAGTCGTGCTGCCGTACCACACGGTGATGCAGCTGGTCAGGAGGCTCTCGATCACACAGCTGTAGAAGTTGTTGAGGATCTTGGGAGACATCCCAAACTTCCTCAGTCTCCTCAGAAAGTACAGCCGCTGTTGAGCCTTTTTGACCAGCTGCGTTGTGTTTATTGTCCATGTGAGGTCCTGACTGATGTGGACGCCCAGGTATTTGAAGCTGCTCACTCCCTCCACTTCAAGTTCCCGGATGAACAGTGGCTGATGAGGTCTCCTCCCCTTTCTCATGTCCACTATCAGCTCCTTTGTCTTGACCGTGTTGAGAGCGAGATTGTTGTCTTCGCACCATAACACCAGCCTGGTCACCTCACTCCTGTAGGCCGCTTCATCTCCGCCAGTGATGCGTCATATCTCCACGGTTTCATCAGCGAACTTCAGGATGATATTGTCCTTGTGTGAGGTGACACAGTCGTGGGTAAACAGTGTGTAAAGGATGGGGCTGAGGACACATCCCTGTGGGGTGCCGGTGTAGGTGGTGATGCTGGCTGAAGTCCTGTTGCCAATCCTTACAGACTGGGGCCTGCCAGTGAGGAAATCCAGGAGCCAGTCGCAGAGGGAGGGGTGCAAGCTGAGTGTGGACAGCTTGTGGGTGAGTTTGTGGGGGATGACCGTGTTGAAGGCAGAGCTGTAGTCCACAAAGAGCATCCTAATGTAGGAGTCTTTGTTTTTCAGGTGTGAGAGGGAGTAGTGGAGGGCAGCAGAGATGGCGTCTGAGGTGGATCTGTTATGACGGTAGGCATACTGCAGTGAGTCCAGGGTGTCCGGTATGCTGTGCTGAATGTGGGCCAGCACCACTCTCTCGAAGCACTTCATAATGATCGGAGTGAGTGCTACTGCCCTGTAGTCATTCAAGCAGGTGGGGGGGCTCTTCTTGGGGAGGGGGACGATGGTTGTGGTCTTGTAGCAGGTGGGAACAATGCTCTGGCTGAGGGAATGATTGAAAATGGAGGCCAGAACACCAGCCAGTTCGTTCGCACATGCTTTGAGGGCCCGCCCAGGAATGTTGTCTGGTCCTGCTGCCTTGCGGGGGTTGATTTTACTCAAAGCTCTGCAAACTTGGCCTGGTGATATTGAGAGTGTGGAGGAGGGGGGTTGGGAGAGCTGGGTGTGTGTACCCCTCTCAGTGTTGTTGCTGGAGGTCTCGAAGCGGGTGTAGAATGTGTTGAGATCATCCGGTAGGCTGTCTGTGGAGCTGATGGTGCTGGTGGTGCTCCTGTAGTCTGTGATGTGCTGCAGGCCTTGCCACATCCTCCTTGAGTCAGCAGTGGAGTAGAAGCCATCCAGTTTCTCCCTGTACTGCCTCTTGGCCACTGTGATGGTCTTCCTCAGTTTGTACTTCGCAGCTTTGTACTCAGTCTCATTGCCTGATCTGAATGCAAGAGAACGAGCACGCAGCATGTGTCGTACCTGGTTGTTGACCCAAGGTTTCTGGTTGGGGAACCTCTTCACCTGTACGGTGGGCACGATGTTGTCCACACACGTGCTGATGTAACCGGACACGTGCTCAGCATACTCCTGTATGTTGATTGAAGAGTCCCCCATAGTGGCTGCAGCCTCAAACATATCCCAGTCTGTTGTAGCAAAACAGTCCTGCAGGATGCCCTCAGTCTCCGGAGTCCATATTTTCACTGTTCTGGTTGTGGGGGTTGTCTGTTTCAGTCTCTGCCTGTATGCTGGGTACAGGAATAGGGAGATGTGGTCTGATTGTCCAAAGTGGGGGCGTGGTGCAGCACGATAAGCACCACGCAAATTACTGTACACGTGATCCAGCGTGTTTTTATCACGTGTAGGAATATCCACATGTTGGTAGTAATTGTGGAATACAGTCCGTAGGTTGCACTGATTAAAATCACCAGCTGTGATGATGACGGCATCAGGGTGAGCACCGAGCGCTGCTGTGGAGTTCGCTCGTGGATGAATGTAAACAGAGCATAAAAACACAGCTGAAAATTCCTGTGGAAGGTAGTGGGGACGACATTTAAGCAGGAGAAACTCCACGTCTGGTGAACAGTGCTGATGAACTGTCTGAACGTCTCTACACCACGCGTTGTTTACAAACACACACACACCTCCTCCTGTAGCTTTACCAGAGGCAGCCGTCCGGTCTCCCCGGTGTACGGAGTGAGTCTCGAGCTGAATAGCGCTGTCCGGAACTTTATCCGAGAGCCAGGTTTCAGTGAAAATCAGAGCGCAACACTCTCTCATTTCCCGCTGCGATGTAATCCTTGCTCTCAGCTCGTCCAGTTTGTTTTCCAGAGAGCGCACATTAGCTAGCAAGAGGCTAGGCACCGGTGGTCTGCTAGCGCGAGCCTTTAGCCTAGCATGTAGCCCTCCCCTCTTGCCCCGCTTGCGTCGCCGCCTCCGAAGCGCTCTTCTGGGGTCAGCACACGCGCTCTCGGCCGATATGTCTGGGTCTGCCTCGCGGTGGTGGCGGTGGTTTTGGGAGCGAACAATGGGCTGCAGCTCCGGCGGTATAAATCCGTTAAAACGCGGGTTATCTTGCAATCCAATGTCCAGTAACGTTTGTCTGTCATAGGTTATCAGTGCATGGCATTTGTGCACTGCAGAGAGAAAGTAAAAAGTGCAAAAAAGAAGTAAAAACCGGCATTCTAGAGCGGTCTGCCTCGGGGGGCGCCATGGTAGCAAAAAAAAAAAAGTTGAGTTGTGCTGAGTTGAGTTGAGTTGAGTTGAGTTGTGTTGCAGCAAAACTAAAAAACATGGACCGTCTGAAACTGTGTTCTCAAACCGGATCTCAGATTCACCGGATTCACTTTACCAGCCTTAAGCTATTTACCATATTTACACTACTGTTATACGGGTTCTATTTATACTGTCACTCCATCAGAATCACCATCAATATTGCACTATTGTCTTCCATCTTACGTATGTTTATTGTGTCTTGTTGTTTTGTATATATAGTGTCTCCCACTCTTTTATATTATATATCTATTTCTTTTTTTGACTTATATTTATATATCTATTTCTCCCCCACACCACTGCACCTTGTTTTTGTCTCATGTATGTCTATTTGTGTCCCTGCTGTATTGTACCCATAGTGTCTCCCATTCTCCTTTATTATATCTATTATCTGTACTTGCTGTAAAATTGGGAAGGAGAGTAACGTAATTTCAATTCTCTGTATGTCCTGTACATATGCAGTACTGACAATAAAACTACTTGACTTGACTTGATAACTTTAGATGCTGAGGACTGTAGGTGTGTCCTACAGTTAAAGGTCTGTAAGTGGCCTAGATCTCCTCAAACTGGATTCCTAAACTCCAGAAACCAAACAGCACTGAAATAGCGATAGCAGGTTTATCAGGACTTCAACAGAACTTTATCAGGTCTCTGTCTGAAAGGAGGAGATTTTGAGAGACTGTGGGGTCGGGGGAGTTCCACCACAGCGGCTGATACACTTAACCTTCACCCGTCCTATCTTACAGCTCCCTTCTTCTTCTTCTTCTTCATCTTCTTCTTCTTCTTCTGTCAGGACAGTAGCACTTACTTCTAAACTCGTTTTTTAAGAAAGGAGATGTTGTAGGGTATTTGTTCACACCTTTAGTTGGTTTCTATGGTCCGAATCAGTTGATGAGTTTGATTCTGTATCTACTGTAACTGTAGATTAATCCATATTTATTAACAAAAGACACATGACTGTGAGTAATTCCCTACTGACTACAGTAAATCGGGATTTGAATCAGGTGAATATTCTCGATTTAAATAAATCATGAAATAAATGAATGCATAAATAAATAAATCAGGAAACAAATGAACGCAGAAATAAATACATCTAGAAATAATTAAATGCAGAAATAAATATATCTGGAAATAAATGAATGCAAAAATAAATAAATCAGGAAACAAATGAACGCAGAAATAAATAGTTATGTAAATAAATAAATGAATTAAAAGAAAAATTAAACAATCTTAATAAAGAAACCCATAAATAACAAATAAAATTATTTTTTTATGTATATGTATTTATTTTATATTAATTATGGTTGCGCGTTGCTTTAGCACAGCAATGCCTTAGCAACCACCTGGCAACCACTTAGCAACACCTTAGCAACCACCACATGAACTATAGTTTGCACCTGGCAACGTCTAGCAAGGACTATAGCGATCGGTGGGAGACACTTTAGCTGCGTAACCATTTAACTTTTCTAGTTATAATTATTCTTTACCGTTTTAATCACCATATTACTTTTATTGAGTGAATTACTTTTTAATTTTTTTATTTAATTTATTTATTTTAATTTAATTTAAGTTTTGGTCCCCCATAATAAAACACGTGTATATTGTAACTCAGCTACACAGACACGCGACTGTGTCAATATTTGTGTGAACTGCTGAACCTCACCATCGTCCCCTCTCTCTCTCTCTCTCTCTCTCTCTCTCTCTTTTATTAACGATAACGGAAAGTTTGTTTCTGCTCCTTCGTTCCCAGCAACCAAACAAACGTTTCTCCGACACACGGGTTTGGTCATCGGACTCATTCCAGCGCTTCTGCGGAGCGTGACAAAAACACAGGGTCTGGCTTTTAACCACAGAGCATCCAGACCGGTCTCTAAAAATAACTTTCACCAGCGTCCTCGCCTCGCTCTTCCCACAGCAACTTTACTGACTTGGCGTCCTCGCGGGACTTTCTCGCTCTCCGCCGTCCTGCAGTCGCTTTAACACAGAGCTTTACTGCTGCCGCATTTGTAAATATTTCAATAGTGCAGAAAAACAGAAGACTCCTCGGCTGCGCCGCTATTTTCAATGCAAACACTGAGAGTAGAGATTCTGTGAGAAGAACGAGTTCAGAACTGCTTATAGTCCCCCTCAGAAAGTGTCAAAGAGGTCGCGTTACCCTAGCGCAAGGACCTTTCAGAAGTTATTCAGATAAGACAAGACAATACAAGATAAGACACAATAAGACAAGACACGATAAGACAAGAAAAGACACGATAAGGCAAGACAAGACAAGACACGATAAGACAAGACAAGAAAAGATAAGACAAGACACGATAAGACAGGACACAATAAGACATGATAAGACAGGACACGATAAGACAAGACAAGACACGATAAGAGAGGACACAATAAGACAAGACAAGACATGATAAGACAAGACAAGACACGATAACACAGGACACGATAAGACAAGACAAGACACGATAAGAGAGGACACAATAAGACAAGACAAGACATGATAAGACAAGACAAGACACGATAAGACAAGACAAGACAGAAGACTCCTCGACTGCGTCGCTATTTTCAATGCAAACACAGAGAGTAGAGATTCTGTGAGAAGAACGGGTTCAGAACTGCTTATAGTCCCCCTCAGAAAGTGTCAAAAAGGTCTTGTTACCCTAGTGCAAGGACCTTTCAGAAGTTATTCAGATAAGACAAGACAACGCAAGACAAGACACGATAAAACAAGACAAGACATGATAAGACAAGACAAGACAAGACGTGATAAGACAAGACAAGACGTGATAAGACAAGACAAGACACGATAAGACAAGACGAGACACGATAAGACAAGACAAGACACGATAAGACAAGACAAGACACGATAAGACAAGACAAGACAAGACAATAAGACAAGACGCGATAAGACAAGACAAGACATAAGACAGGACACGATAAGACAAGACAAGACACGATAAGACAAGACAAGACCCATTTAATAGCTACAGATTGTTAATCAACCCTCCTGTTATGTTACCTGTTTAAAAGTTTAAAGATCTAGTAAAAATACGCCCCCCTGCAATAAACAAAAACTAAAACAAAATTAAAAATTAATTTCTTTCAAACATAAAAAAGTAGTGCAACATAAAAATAAGTTTAACATGTATTAAAAAAAAAAAAACGAGTGAATTCTCCAGATTAAAGCATCACCTGTTGGAGGTAAGAAGCACTATTACACTAAATATTGATAGAATAATTAGCAAAGGAGTTAGTAATAAAATATTCACATTGCTTGTTTGGATTTCTTTGAATAATTATTATTTTGGATAATGGCTAGCACTGCTGGAGCAGCATAAGCATTAGCCAATAACTGTGCTAAGTGCTAGCTCTTTCGCTGTTCAAAGGTGAGTATTATCGGATTGTAGCATACTACTTATTCTGGCTAGCACTGCTGGAGAAGCCTTATTAGCGTTAGCCACTAACCGCAAAAGGCGCTAGCTCTTACAACATTCAGAGGGGAGTATTATCAGATTGTAGCTAATTCTGGTTATCACTGCTGGAGCAGCTTTAGATAGATAGCATTAGCTGCTAACCGTGCTAAGTGCTAGCTCTTTCACTGTTCAAAGGTGAGTATTATCAGACTGTAGTCTTCATGTTTACCCTACTAAAACAAGCTAACAATGTGTGACGAACCGCTAGCTGATAGTGTAGCGCTATCGGGCAGCGTTTACTAGCACTAAGTCCTGCTAACGGCGGCTAACAACGATATTGAAAATATTGGGAATCTGAGATTACTGTAAATAAACGAAATAAACAGTTTTCAGGAGAGAAATCTGTGTAGATTAACATCCAGCACTTGTTTATAGTTTTAAAAGAAGCGTTATTTTTTAATGATGCAATATTAGAAGGGAAACATGGCGGCACCCTCGTTCCTTACTAGTGTCACTTAAAATGCACCTTATGTATAAAAATAGACCACAAAATAGATGTTTATTGATAGTGCACCTTAAAACATGGCAATCCAAATCATGACTTCTTTGAAATGCAAATATGGACAGATGATCTCCAGTTTCTTTTTAGACTCATTGTGGTTCATTGTGGACAAACCAATCAGAATTCATGAAATCCAGATTTTTTTGGAAAAAAATTATTTGTAAGCTCTAAACCAGAGAAGAATTGAAATATCCAGATTGTGTAAAAGCTGTCAGGTTGTGTCATGGTGTTGGTTTGGATCAGTACGCTTCTTTTTGGTTCAGCATTAATGCAGAAAAGTGTGTGAAGATCTTAGAGAAACATTCAACACCTTCAATACCACATCTTTAACAGGGACGCCCATTGATTTTTTATTGATTATTGATTTCTGATTGTTTTAACGAGGCACTTAAAGACATATAAAAGTATGTAGACCACGAGGGTTAAGAGTATCTTCAAGACACTGATAAAACCAAAGCCACTGAAGATTCAGAAACATCTAAAAAAAAAATCTGGTGTTAAAGCAGAGTGTCAGACAGCCGTCTCACACTGCAGACAGAGAGAGAGACAGACAGACAGACAGACAGACAGACATCTGGCTAACCTCACTCGACCACTTTATCTCAAAACTTCAGAAACCAGGGAGCTGCTGATGACCTGAAGACCCTGAGAACTGAAAACTCCTCACATAGAACCTCCTACTGATCACAACTCAACAGAGAGAGCCGAACAGTGGACTCTACTGGATTCTGGAACATTGCTGTGAGGATCTGATTGCATTCAGACAAACAGGAATTGTTGGATGGAGCTCCATCATTTTAGTGTGGTATATGGTGCCAATCTGTGTTTTTGATAGCATTAATATAGGCATTAATCTCTCTCTCTCTCTCTCTCTCTCTCTCTCTCTCCGTGCGCATGCGCGAGGGAGTGGGGCTGCTGGAGAGCGTTTGGAGTGAGAGCTGTTTGGCGTTCCACCAAACTTTGTTTTTCTGAGTGAGTGTGAGTTTAAGTTTATTATTTAAACTGGTGTGAGTGTGAGTGTGTTAGGCTGCGTGTGTGTGTGTGGGAGTGTGTGAGAGTGTGTGTCCGCGTGTGCGGGCGGGTTTTGTCCCGCGGGGAGTGTGTCTCTCGGCCGGATCATGGCGTCCGCCGACAGGCTCGCTGCCCAGCTGTGTGAGAGTCTGTCCCGCCGGCACGGGGTGAAGGTGGAGTGCCGGGCGAGTGTAGAGGACTGCTGTCTGGCGGCGGGCAGTGTTGTGGGTCATGTTAATATAGTTTCCGCGTCGCGGATGAACAGTGCAGTGGTTCTCTTCCTGAACTCTGTAGAGAGAGCCAACGAGCTGGTTCAGACTGGGATCATTATCAGTGATCAGTTTACCCCTGTTCATCCCCTCAGTACCCCGTTTAAAAAGATCGTCCTGTCTAACGTCCCGCCGTTCATCAAAGATGAATTGATCCAGCAGGAGCTATCCCGCTTCGGGAGACTCGTCTCCCCGATTAAAAAGATCCCCCTCAGCTGTAAATCCCCCCTTATCAAGCACCTGGTGTCGTTCAGGAGGGTGGTTAATATGGTTCTAAAGGATGGTGCTGACTCCCTGGATTTGGTTTTAAAGTTTAGAGTGGATGGCTTTGATTACCCGGTGTATGCCTCCTCTGATACGACCATTAAATGTTTTGGGTGTGGGCAGGTCGGGCACCTGGTCCGTGCTTGCCCTGACAGGGTTGCTACTGAGGGGCCGGTGCGTGTCGCGGGTGAACCCGCTGTGACCGAGCCCGTTACCGCCGAGCCCGCTGCGGAAGACCCGGCGGTCGTTCCCCCTGCGGCCGCGGGGTTGGACGCGGGGTCGGACGCGCGGGTCTCGGGTGCTGCTGCGGGGTCTGACGGGGATAACTTGGCTCCAGCTGGATCTTTGGTAAACGTGGCTGGCGGGGCTGATGGTGTGGCTGATGGTGTGGGTGACATGGAGGACTCTTTAGATGCTGGAGTGGGTCCCTCCAGCGCTGTAGAGCAGGACGGGGGGGAGGCGGCTCCTTCCCAGTCTACTGTGCAGGAGGCTGGGGCTGAAGAGGAAGATGACTCGCTGTTTAAAGTTCCTAATAAAAGGAAAAAAGCTGACACTGATAGTGAGGAGGGCTCTCTCTCAGACTCACTCTGGTCGTTGTGCTCTCAGGATGAGACCATGCCTGTTGTTTACTCTGCTGAAAAAATTAAAAAGTTTCTTAGTGACACTAAAGGTCAGAGAGGAATAAAAGTAGACGATTATTTTCCAGACACACGGCAGTTTGTTAGTGATGTGCAGCATTTTAAACAGATGGGTGTTTTTACCTCTACGGAGCTGTGGCGTTTAAAGCCCAAAGTCAGTGCGTTAAAGAAGCTTCATGCTAAAGAAGATAATTAATTGTTTTTTTAACCCCCCCGATCGACATGGCTATGTTTTTAAATGCTCTTTGCCTTATTTATTTTTTAATGAATGGTTTTACAGCTGCTACTTTAAATATTAATGGAGCACGAGACTGTGTAAAGCGGGCGAAATTTTATGAACTTATTAAACAGAAACGTGCTGATGTGGTGTTTTTACAGGAGACCCACAGTGATAGTGACAATGCCACTGAGTGGGCTAAGGAGTGGAATGGTGTCTCCATTCTAAGTGGACATAATTCCCAAAGTGGGGGCGTTGGTGTGTTTTTTACCCGTAATTTTATTCCCTTAACTTATTCTGTGGAGGAGGTTTTACCGGGGAGACTTTTAAAAGTGAGGGCAGTTTTTGAAAATGACTCTTTTATTTTTATTTGTGTGTATGCTCCCACAAGAGGTGCCGAGAGGTTGTTGTTTTTAGACACTCTTAGTAACGTTTTAGCCAGTTGTAGCACTGCAGACTTTGTGATTTTAGGTGGTGATTTTAATTGTACAGAGGACAGCTTGGATAGGAACCATTTGGAACCCCATGCTGCTTCTCGTAAGCGCCTGTGCGAGCTGCTGGAAGCCCATGAACTGTGTGATGTGTGGAGGAGTGTTCATGGCAGGCAGAGACAGTACACCTGGTCTCATTGTCAAAATAATGCAATTTCATTGGCCAGGCTGGATCGCTTTTATACTTTTAATCACCAATTGTCTGCTTTTACACGTTGTTTTATCTCACCAGTTGGCTTCTCTGACCATTCCATTGTCCTTTGCACCATCTCAAGACGAACTGTGAAGCCACAAAGTGCATACTGGCATTTTAACACCTCACTTTTAGACGATTCAAATTTTATACAGTCTTTTACTTTTTTTTGGAATGTTTTTAAATTACAAAAATCGTCTTTTAGCTCCTGTCAACAGTGGTGGGACGTAACTAAGGTCCAGATTAAACTTTTCTGTCAGCAGTACACTCTCAGTGTCACAAAGGACATTACCCGATCTCTTAAAGCTCTGGAGATCGAAATAGTGGCTCTTGAAGATTTGGTACAGACCACAGGAAATCAAGAGCATATTAGCGCTCTTAAAAAAAAAAAAGGCTTCTTTAGCCGACCTACTAGGTCTCACAGCACAGGGGGCGCTGGTCCGATCACGCTTTCAGTGCGTGACTGAATTGGACGCTCCTTCTAAGTTCTTCTTTGGTCTCGAGCGTAAAAACGGACAGAAAAGGTATATGCATGCTGTACGGTCTGAATCAGGGGGTCTCCTAACGGAACCTTCTGAAATCCGACAGCAGACAGTCAGCTTCTTCTCGAGGCTGTACGAGAGTGAGTGGTCTGAGGTACAGGAGGTGGAGGACAGGTTGCTGCAGAATATGACCAGGCTCTCACAACAGTCGGCTGACTTGCTGGACGCTGGGCTCTCCCTGGGGGAGCTACATGATGCTCTGGGGGCCATGGAAAATGGCAGAGCGCCTGGCATCGATGGCTTACCGGTGGAATTTTTTAAAGCTTTCTGGGCAATATTGGGGCAGGATGTGCTGGAGGTTCTCCAGGAAAGCATTCGAAGTGGAATACTCCCCCTGAGCTGTCGGAGAGCCGTACTTACCCTGCTGCCGAAGAAGGGAGACCTGACCTGTCTGAAAAACTGGCGCCCTGTCTCTCTACTGTGTACAGACTATAAACTCCTCTCGAAAACGTTAGCCTCAAGACTGGGGAAGGTGATGGAACAGGTGATTCATGTTGACCAGACGTACTGTGTGCCTGGTAGGTCTATTTTTGATAATATTTATCTAATTCGGGATGTTTTGGACGTCTCTAGGCTATTGGGCTTAAAGGCTGGTCTCTTATTTCTGGACCAGGAAAAGGCTTTTGACCGGGTTGAACACGGCTACCTTTGGAAAGTTCTAGAGAACTTTGGGTTCAACCCAGGTTTCATAGCCATGATCAGGGTTCTGTACTGTGACACTGAGAGTGTGCTTAAGGTCAATGGCGGTTTGTGTGCCCCTTTTAAAGTTTTTAGAGGTGTACGTCAGGGCTGCTCTTTGTCAGGCATGTTGTATGCCTTGGCTATAGAGCCCCTGCTGTGTAAGCTGAGGGAGAGGCTCACTGGGTTACTCATACCCGGCTGTCCTACTCCCATACGTATTTCCAGTTATGCAGATGATCTGGTTCTTTTAATCTCCAATCAAACTGATGTGTCTGTTTTAGCTGAGATTTTATATGATTTTAAGACGTTATCTGCTGCTAAAGTAAACTGGTCCAAGAGTGATGCTATTTTATTGGGGGACTGGGGAGGTGGGGAGCCAGTGTTACCAGACGGTTTGACCTGGAAGACGGGTGCTTTTAAATATTTGGGCATACACCTACAAGACGATTCTGGCACAGCGAATTGGGAGGGAATCGTTGAGAAGATTAAGGGACGTCTCAGCAGATGGACATGGTTACTCCCTCAGATGTCCTATAGAGGGCGTATTTTAGTGATTAATAATCTTGCTGCGTCCTCCTTATGGCATAAGCTGGCCTGCATTGACCCCCCTCCTGGTTTACTTGCTGATATCCAAGCTTTACTTGTTGATTTCTTTTGGGACCGCCTACACTGGATACCTCAATGCGTGCTGCATCTGCCAAAAGAGGAGGGTGGGCAGGGTCTCGTCCACCTTGCAAGCAGGACTGCTGCCTTCCGCCTCCAATACATCCAAAGACTGCTTACTGGACCCAAAGACCTGGTCTGGAGGGAAGTGGCCTGCAGGATACTGCAGACTGTGGGTGGACTAGGGCTGGACAGGACTTTGTTTTTTATGAACACTGCCTCTCTGGATGTTTTTAACCTGCCGCTTTTCTATCGTGGACTTTTTAGGATTTGGAGTTTTTTTAGAGTCACCAAAATGGACTGTTTTTCTTTACACTGGCTGCTGGAGGAACCGCTGCTTCATGGTGCTCGCTTGGACATTTCTGGTGGAGCTACCCCAGCACTGGCGAGGGTGTTGGCTGCTGCTG
Organism: Astyanax mexicanus; assembly: GCF_023375975.1. Classification (NCBI taxonomy): domain Eukaryota; kingdom Metazoa; phylum Chordata; class Actinopteri; order Characiformes; family Acestrorhamphidae; genus Astyanax; species Astyanax mexicanus. The sequence continues at coordinate 38,065,391 of NC_064429.1, forward strand.
GGGTTCGCACGCTGCGCCAGCTGGTGGACATTGTGGGACCTGATCTCTCTCAGGTGGAGAACCTGGCTGCTCGTCTGGGGCTGCGATCTATGCGCGTGGTGGCTCGGCTTTTACATCAGTGGAGGTCACTCCTTACTCCCGAGGAGTGGAACGTTTTAAAAGACTATGGTGTGGGACTCACTCTACCGGCTGGGGACGACCCTTTTCCGGGTCTCTCCATTACTCCAGCGCTACAGGACTGTGACGGACCGCTGCTGGAGTCTAGGGGGGATCTGGATACGAACTTGTCTACAGCCTCTGGGAAACTGCTGTATAGAGCCTGTGTGAAGGCTCTTCTTAAAAAGAGGCTGGATGGGAGGGTCGACACGCCCTGGCGTTCGGTTTTATCTATAAGTGATGATGTTAAACCTGAGTGGAGGTCTCTCTACAAACCACCATTGACCAAAAGGGTAGCTGACTTACAGTGGAGACTTTTACACGGGATCATTTCTGTTAACGCTTTTATTTCCATTTTAGATCCCAACACTGCTCCAGACTGTCCGTACTGTTCACTGAGAGAAACTGTTTTTCATGCTTTTATGCATTGTTTTAGGCTGCGTCCCTTGTTTGATGTTTTACGACATGTTTTTAGTCTTTTTAATGTGCCTTTTACTGTGCAGACTTTTATTCTTGGTTGTAAATATGTTAAAGCTGAGAAGAACAAGTGCCAGCTGCTAAATTTTATACTTGGGCAGGCTAAGATGGCGGCCTACGTTAGCAGAAAGAATAAAGTAGCACAGGTGGCAGATTGGGACGCAGTTCCCATTTTCAACAGACTGGTAAAATCAAGAATTTTAATTGATTTTAATTTTTATCAGCATATGAATAACCTGGAGGCTTTTATTGATAAGTGGTGTTGTGGTGAGGCGATTTGCTCCGTTATTGATGGAGAACTTTGCTTTGCACTTGAGCTTATGTAAAGCTTTTATTTATTAACATTGCTGCCCCCCCCGCCCCCTCCCCCACATATTTATTTATTGATGTGAATTAAGAATACATATGTCTGGTTTCTCCATTGTTTTTAATAAAAGGACGTTAAAAGTAAAAAAAAAGTCTCTCTCTCTCTCTCTCTCTCTCTCTCTCTCTCTCTCTCTCTCTCTCTCTCTCTCTCTCCCCCTTCATACCTCCATCTCTCTCTCTCCACCTCATCTCTTTTTCTCTCTCCGTCCATCCAAGCATATCTCTTTCTCTCTGCCCCCTCCATCTCTCTTTTTGCCCCTCATTCCTCCATCTTGCTTTTTATCATTCAATCTCTCTCTATACATTTCTCTCTCTTCATCCCTTCATCCCTCAATCTCTCTCTCCATCTCTCTCAATCCCTCTAGCTCTCTCTCTCTCTCTCTTTGTGTGCATCTCTCCATCCATCTCCCTCAATCTCTCTCTATCCTTCTCTTTATCTCTTCATCACTCAATATCTCTGTCTCGCTCTACTCCTCCAGCTCTCTCTCTCTCTGTCTCTTCATCCATCTCCCTCAACCTCTCTCTCTTCATACCTGTCTCTCTCTTTCTCTTTCTCCGTCCAGCCAAGCATCCCGCTCTCTCTGCCCCCTCCATCTCTCTTTGTGCCCCTCATTTCTCCATCTTGCTTTTTATCCCTCAATCTCTCTCTCTCTATACATTTCTCTCTCTTCATCCCTTATCCCTCAATCTGTCTCTCTCTCCATCTCTCTCAATCCCTCTAGCTCTCTCTGTGTCTCTTTCCCACACCATCTCTCTCTCTCTTTCTATGTATAGCTCAATCCATCTCCCTCAATCTCTCTCTATCCCTCTCTTTCTCTCTCTTCGTCACTCAATCTCTGTCTTGCTGTACTCATCCAGCTCTCTCTCTCGCCATGTGTCTCTCCATCCATCTCCCTCAATCTCTCTCTCTTTCTCTGTCTCTCTTTCTTTCTCTATCCATCTCCCTCTCCCATCACTCAATCTCTCTGTCTCGCTCTACTCCTCCATCTCTCCATATTTCTCTCTCTTTCTCCATCTCTCTCCCCTCCATCCCTCCATCGCAAAGTCAGATAAGCTTTATAGGTATGACCATAGGTAATTACAGTGCTGAGGAAATTACCTGTAATTAATTAGTTAACATCAGTGCTTATATACACAGTTCACATATACATAAACAATTAATAAACAGTTCACATATATATATATAGAAACATTAATAAACAGTTCACTAAGGTTAATTACACATTAATTAATATTGTAATTAACTGTTAGGATATGTGATTAGATTATACTGAAGCTGGTGTGCAGTACAGTACAGTACAGTACAGTAGTTTTGGTGTGTTTATAACTAAACTAACTCACATCTCTCCATCCCTTCATCCCTTCATCTCTCTCTCTCTCTCTCTGTCTCTCTCTGGATTAGAAAGGGAAAGTTATGGCTCTGACCCAGGTGGTCTTCCTTAAACAACCCCCCCCCCCCCAAACCCCACAAACCCCCTAAACCCCCCCAATTACTGAGAGAAACCTCTCTCTAGAGATTAACAGTAGACTCAACCAACCAACCTCTCTCTCGCTCTCTTACACTCTCGCACACTCTTCACACACTGTCTCGGGCTCTCTCACTCTCTCACTCACTGTCTCTCACACACACTCTTATACTTTCTCTCTCACACTTTCTCACACTCTCACACACACTCTTACACAGTCTTTCACACTCTCGCATACTCTTACACACTCTCGCACACTCTTACACAGTCTTTCACACTCTTACATAGTCTTACACACACTCTCGGGCTCTCTCACACTCTCTCCCTCACACTCACACACTCTCTCACTCACTGTCCCTCTCACACTCTTACATAGTCTTCCACACACTCTCGGGCTCTCTCACACTCTCTTACACTCAAACTCTCACACTCACTGTCTCTCTCACACTCTTGCACAGTCTTACACACTCTCTTACACTCTTGCACAGTCTTACACACTCTCTTACACTCAAACTCTCGCACTCACTGTCTCTCTCACACGCTTACACAGTCTTACACACTCTCTTACACTCTTACACAGTCTTCCACACACTCTCACGGGCTCTCTCACACTCTCTTACACTCAAACTCTCGCACTCACTGTCTCTCTCACACTCTTACACAGTCTTACACACTCTCTTACACTCTTACACAGTCTTCCACACACTCTCACGGGCTCTCTCACACTCTCTTACACTCAAACTCTCGCACTCACTGTCTCTCTCACACTCTTACACAGTCTTACACACTCTCTTACACTCTCTCACAGTCTTACACACCCATACACTCACACACACTTTTACGCCCTCTCTTGTACTGTCTCACACTCACATGCTCTCGCACACTCTCTCCCACTCTTTCGCTCTCTCACAGTGTCTCTCTCTTTCTCTCCCTCAATATTTATTCTTGTTCACCACTTTCTGTAGTTCTGCAGCACTGAATACATTAAGCACTGCTTGATTTTACTGCAGTATTACTGAATTCAGTGTTTAATGGCACAGCTGCATTATACTGACTTTAATTCAGTTCTAGAACTGTACTTTATTGCTACATGTTATTTAGTACTTAATTCATCACTGACCTGAACTGAATTCTATTTTTGCAAAATTAAAAAAATTTAGTAAAGCAAAAAAAAAATAACTTTTAAAAATAAAAACACATTTGCAATGTTTTAAATCTTGTTATTATTACTATACTGTATTATACTCTACTATAAATAGAAAAAATCCAAAGTTTCTGAAATAGAGGATCAGATGCAATAGAATAAATTTGTGGTGTAGCACTGTAGTAGTGAGTACCTCAGTACTGCAGTAGTGCGTGGGGGTGGATGTTCACTTTGTTAGTCACTATTAGAGTGAGTATTCCCTCAGGCGGTTTCAGTAACAAATACCTTCAGTTTCCTCTCCGCCTCCGTCCCCCGGCCAAACCCTTCCACAGAACCCGCAACCTCAAACAGGTACCTACAGCCACCAGGTAATCACCCAGAATACACCAAGCGGCCACTTTATCAGAAACACTTCAATCACACTCCATTCAATTTATTTAATTTAATTTAATTTAATTTAATTCAATTTAATTCAGACTACACAATAATGCGGGAGGTGGATCTCTGTGGTTCTTTATACAGTTTAAGTTAATGTCAGGGTTGCTAGTGGGTTGTTATGGTGTTGCGAGATGACCGCTTTCATATAACAGTCAGTAACTATGGCATTGCTATGTGGTTGCTAAGGTGTCCCAGGTGTGGAGTGGAGTTTGTGTAAGTGAATGCCAGTGTTGCTAGATGGTTGGTGGTTGCCATGATGCTGCTAGATGGCTGCTATATTATCCCAGCAAATAGATATTGCGTTGCCATGGTATTTGATATGGTGATCTTCTATGATGGTACTAAACTATTATAGAAAAGAAGAAGATTTTTTTGATGGTTGATAGGGTGTACCAAGACTTTTACTGTTTTGTTGTCTGGTCAGTTTCGACAGTTTTTAATATGGTGTTGCTAGGCGGTTGCCGTGGTATGCCAGGTTGTTTTCTAACGAACAAACTGCTTGATTGCTACAAGAAAAATATTGCATTATGCAAAGTTGAGCTACAGAAAAAAAGGGTTTCAAATAAAATGGCCAGGAAGATTTTAAAGTAGAGATACAGTAAAAAACAATTAAAAGAGGGAAAAGAGAGATAGAGAGAACTAGAGAAAGAGAACGAGTGCGGGAGGGGGGAAGAAAAATGGAGAGAAAAATGACAAATAATCCCTTCACATGAGCCACAGTGTAATGTATGCGAGGAATGTACCATTATTTATCATACAGCATATCCATCATCCAGCAGCCGGAATCACCGGCCACATTCATCCTCATTCCTTCAGCAGCAGTTCCTCTCTCTCCTCCACACATCGTTAGCTTTAATACTCCTTCTCTACTTTAATGATTGATGAATTCCTCTCTTTTGGGATCAATAAAATATCTATAAAAACACTGAATTTAATAAAACATTAAACACTAAAGCACTGACAACTTCAGTTTCTGAATCAGTTTCTCTGATTTTACTATTTATAGGTTTATGTTTGAGTAAAATGAACATTGTTGTTTTATTCTATAAACTACAGACAACATTTCTCCCAAATTACAAATAAAAATATTCTCATTTAGAGCATTTATTTACAGAAAATGAGAAATGACTGAAATAACAAAAAAGATGCAGAACTTTCAGACCTCAAATAATGCAAAGAAAACAAGTTCATATTCATAAAGTTTTAAGAGTTCAGAAATAATCAATATTTGGTGGAATAATCCTGTTTTTTTAATCAGTTTTTTTTTATGCATCTTGGCATCCTGTTCTCCTCCACCAGTCTTACACACTGCTTTTGGATAACTTTATGCTGCTTTACTCCTGGACATTTACACACAGATGTTGCTACAGCTGGACCTGTAGATCCTGTAGCTCTAGTCTCATAGGTTGATGTAGGCCTCCACACTTTTAAACTTTAACTTTACAGGAGTTATCCATTTAAAATAATTCTGTACTTTTGACATGATATTTCAGGTGGTTGATATGGTGTTGCTAGGGTGTTGTTACGAAGTATCTCATTCAGTAGTTATGGCATTGCTAGCTGGTTCCTATGGTATCCTAAGTAGACTTATATGATGTCAGTAATGTGAGTGGTACATGAATGCTATAATATTTGCTCGGTGGTTGATATGGTGTTGCCAGGGAGTTGTTTTGATGTTATGGTGTTAAGAACAAGAGTGTGGTGAGTGCTGAAGATGTTCCTGGGAAATCCACATCCTGGACATTACCTCTTCCAGACTCTTCCCTCTGGCAGAAGCTTTGGACCATTAAAACCAGCACAACACAACACACTAACAGCTTCTTCCCCAGAGCTGTAGCACTCCTTAACCACAGTGAACTGTGGAATTTTTGGATGCAATAATATTCATATGAGTACAGTTCTGAATTTAATTTCCTTTTATTTCATTTTCATTTCAGCTTCGTTTGCTCTTCCGTGCTTTTTATTCCTTTAGTACTCTACTTTAGAACTCTATTCTTATTTTATTTATTCTTTATTATAAATTCTTTTGTAGTGTATTGTTCGTCAATAGTCTTAGACATATTCCTTGTATGTATAAATAAAGTGATTTTGATTATAATTGCTGTGTGTGGGTGAGCATTATCCTTAGTCATTTTGCATTATTTCTATTGTTGAATGCATCATGTTTTCTGATTATACATAAAGAAAAGTTGCCAGATTCCCATGTTAAACAAACGCTGTACGGCTCCGTAAACACGGCAAGATCCAGACCAGCTAAAAACAATCCCCTTTGTGTTCTGTTTCTCTGTCGTGAGGATATTTTAAACGGGCTTCTTTTACAGGCAGCGCCACATCACAAATCGACTGGCATCCACTTAGAGAAACAAAACTCCACTGTTATTTTTAAAACCTTGGGCGGTCTCTCTCTCTCTCTCTCTTTTTTTAGTCTCTCTCCCTCTCTCTCTCTATTTCTCTCTCTCTCTCAAATCCAGACAAAACAAAGCAGAAGCAGGAGACGCTGGTCTCGGCCTCCAGAGTCCGCCGGCTTCCTCCTCCATCCAGAACCAGGAAAGAGAAGAAAAGAGAAGAAAACAGCTACACTCGTCCCGTGAGGCATGAGTCAGCAGTGGGCGAGACTGCGGAACACCATAACAACCACCTTAAATACCACAGCAACCACCTAGAAATACTGTAGCATCCATCTAACAATCGAACAAAACTTAGCGACACCATCGAAAAAACACCTGGGATACCACAGCAAACAACTACAGTAGCAAATCCTGTAGTTATAGTGTTCATCCAGCAAGAGATACAAAGAGATACAACAGAAAAACAATCTGAGAAACCATAGCAACCACCTAGCAATGGCACATACTGCAGCGTCTGGCTAAAAAAAAAAAAAAACTGTGGCAATACATTTTCAAGAATAATCATAGCAACCACCTAGCAATGGCATAGCTACTGGCAAAGAAAGTGCATCTATCAATTAATCATCTAGCAACATCGTAGCAACCACCTGAAATATTACTTGGTATATCATAGCAACCATCTAGTAATGGCATTGCTAATGAATAGGGAACTAAAGCAATCATTTATCTAGAAACATCATGACAACCACCAAGCAATGCCATAGCTATTGGCTAAGAAAAGGTAGCAATTAATTAGTTAGAATCATCATAGCAACCACCAAGAAAAGGCATTGCTACTGGCAAGGATACTGTAGCAATCAATTAGTTGAAAACATCATAGCAAACACTTAGTAATGGAATCACTACTGAATAGGAAACTAAAGCAATCAATCATCTAGCAACATCATAGCAACCACCTAGCAATGGCATAGCTGCTGGCAAGAAAAGGTTTACAATCAATTATCTAGCAACATCATAGCAACCACTTGAAATATTACTTGGTATAGCATAGCAACCATCTAGTAATGGCCTCACTACTGAGTAGAAAACTATAGCAATCAATAATCTAGAATCATTGTAGCAGCCACCTGAAATACTATAGCAGCGAAAGTACAGAATTATTTTTCTAATAACTCCATAGCTCTTAGCTGAGACCGTAGCAACCATCTTGGAACATCAATAAAACCCCAGTAACATGGGGTATGTTAAAAGAATATATAGTTCCTAAAATAACTCCTCTCTCTTTCTTTCTTTCTAACAAACTACCTGGCAACACTACAGCAACCTCCAGCATTTCCAAAGCAACAAGATAGATTCTGGCTAGGACAACGTAGCAATCAATCATCAAGCAACATCATAGCAACCACCTAGCAAATGCATAGCTTCTGGCTAGGAACCTGTAGCACTCAGTTAAACATCTAGCAACATCATAGCAACCACCTGACTGAAGCATTCAAAGATCTCTCCACAAGAAATATACTACCAACAAGTGACCTCTTAGTAGAGAACCTTTCTTTAATGGGCAATGTGGCACAATTAACCCCACCTACAATATTTTTTTTTACCATAGCAACCATCTACAAGCATCATGTCAACCACCGCTTAGAGAAACACAACTTGAAGGAGATTGAAAGCCAGACAAAACAAAGTCTTCCTTCTCGATCCAGAACCCAGAAATAAAAAAAGCGAAGAACAAGATGAACATGATGAACACGACGAAGAACATGAGGAAGAACATGATAAAGACCATGATAAAGAACATGAACATGACAAAGAACATGATGAACATGATTAAGAACATGATGAACACGATGAAGAACATGAGGAAGAACATGAAGAAGAACATGATGAACATGATGAACATGATGAAGAACATGACGAAGAACATGATGAACATGATGAACATGATGAAGAACATGACGAAGAACATGATGAACATGAGGAAGAACACGAAGAAGAACATGAAGAAGAACATGATGAACATGATGAAGAACATGACGAAGGACATGATGAACATGAGGAAGAACATGATAAAGACCATGAAGAACATGGACATGACAAAGAACATGATGAACACGATGATGAACATGAAGAAGAACATGATGAACATGATTAAGAACATGATTAACACGATGAAGAACATGATGAAGAACATGATGACCATGAAGAACATGATGACCATGAAGAACATGATGAAAATGATGAAAAACATTATTAAGAACATGATTGAGAACATGATGAACATAAGAAGGAACATGATGAAGAACATGATGAAGAACATGATGATGCTGGTCCTGTGAACTGGGACAGGCAGTCTGAGGGGAAGTGAGCAGTGGGCGAGAAGAAGTTGAGACTCGGCCACCAGTACCATCCATCAGCCATGTCCGATTTCACCCAAACACAGACCGCCAGCACTCTCCTGGTGGAAAAGATGAGTTAAATCCCAAACTGGCAACCCGATACCGGCATTAATCACCGGCTGAGTTTAGAACCTCCCTCACTAACACTGCACCATTTATCTTCTGCCACGCCGACCATCCGTCAGCCTGGGGCTGAAGACAGCAGGGTGGGGGGTTTGGGACGAGGGTGGCGAGGTTCTACAGTACAGTTTTACAGAACGTTACGTAATCTAGATGTTCTACAATAACTGTGACCTTCCAAGTTACAAAAATTAATTTGAGAGAGGCACCCCCCCAGCTCAACATGCCTTTACCAATCATTCAGTCCCCCGTGAGCAACGCTAAAATCACTATTATAAACTGTACAGCAGGATAAACTTTCACTGTTTTTTACCAGACATGGATATACTTTAGAGTAGTCAGAGGTTAAATGAGTTTTAATGGGAGTCATGATGCTCCTTCTCTTATTCACAAGTGATTGGAGAAATTATCCTACAGGAAAGTATGCATGTGACAAGAAATGCTATTTTTATTTATTTTTAGTAGTTTTATAGCCTCTCTGTCAGTTTGGAAACTTTGCAAACATTGGCTATTTTTTTTTAAATATACAGCTCTGTAAAAATGAAGAGATCACTTCAGTTTCTGAATCAGTTTCTCTGATTTTACTATTTATAGGTTTATGTTTGAGTAAAATGAACATTGTTGTTTTATTCTATAAACTACAGACAACATTTCTCCTAAATTACAAATAAAAATATTCTCATTTAGAGCATTTATTTACAGAAAATGAGAAATGACTGAAATAACAAAAAAGATGCAGAGCTTTCAGACCTCAAATAATGCAAAGAAAACAAGTTCATATTCATAAAGTTTTAAGAGTTCAGAAATAATCAATATTTGGTGGAATAATCCTGGTTTTTAATCACAGTTTTTTTCATGCATCTTGGCATCATGTTCTCCTCCACCAGTCTTACACACTGCTTTTGGATAACTTTATGCTGCTTTACTCCTGGTGCAGAAATTCAAGCAGTTCAGTTTGGTATAGAAAATTATAATTTTTTTTAAGTGCTCTCTTATTTTTTGTCCAGAGATGCATATGATCTATACAGTCTGTAGTTTTAATGTTTTAGCTGATTTGTGCATCTATATAGACATTTAAGTCTTTGTTTATGATGTATTCAAATCAAATAACTTTCTTATTTGCAAAGAAAATAAAGAATGTAATGATACGAGGAACCATATATTTATATATTAAGGGTTTTATTAAAAATTAAAATGGGAACTGTGAGTGTGTTTTATATTTATAGAATGAATAATAATCTTATGATCCATATTAAATATTCTGATTAAATTAAAGCTGTTTTATTTGTGCAGGTGATCAGTCTTCCAGGTGAGCTGGTTCTGGATGTTGTTCTTCTGTGTTTACTAAACTAAACTGAGTGTATAAGGGGTGTATAACAGGTGTATAGAGGGAGTATAGAGGGTGTATAAAGGATGTAGACGTGTTTACTGATTCTCTCTTTAGGAAGACGTCCATCAGCAACCCGTCCCTCTCTTAAAACCTGACCATCAGCTCCTTATCTCCATCCTCCATCCATCTCCCCTCTCAGAGAGACCACATACACCCCCACCAGCTCCATCTCCACCTCTATTATACTACACTATAGAACCTGTCTGAGTGAAGGTAAATAAGTAAGATTCATTTATAAAACATCCTTTTACACAAGTTTTTTTTTTTTTGTTTAAACAAAGAGCTGCACATTGAATCATCACCCTGAAAGAAGATAGGAGCAATTTACCACTAGCATTTTAATATGGAGGACCAAAACTGCCAAAATTAAAATTAAATAAATAAATAAAAACGTAAGTAAATCACTCAATAAAAGTAATATGGTAGTTAGAAAGGTAAAAAATAATTATAATTAATATAAAAATAAATAAATATACATAAATATGAATATCGCAATAGTTTGTTATTTATGGGTTTCTTTATTAAGAAATAATGTTTAATTTTTATTTTAATTCATTTATTTATTTACATAACTATTTATTTCTGCATAACAGGAGGATCAGTGAGTTTTTAGGCTTTTTTCTCGGTCACATGACATCACAGTGTTCAGTAGCTCCTCCATTTCCTCTCGCTGTTGTGTTTTTTTTCCTGTGGAAACCTTGGCGCGCCCAGAGTGTAATTACGGTGCGCGGCAGAGGACAAATATCTATTTTATTAAAGGCGAGGAGACGAAACTCAGAGATGTGCGTCCGGACGGGACTAAAATTAGCGGAGGAGCACGGAGTTCAGAGAAAACCAGTAGATAATTCAGCCTGTAATTTTCTCAGAGGACGTCTGAGAAAAACACCTATATGATCGTTCTGGACAGGAATAAAATCACAGAGGATAAAAACCCCCATAAAAGAGAAAATTACCCAGAATCCCGTGAGAAACTAATCAATCATCCAGTCCGGTTAGAGCTTAAATCACTTTTGTTTTTTCTGTAATGGATTTTTTGCTGTTATTGTTGTAATGCTTTGGTAATATAGTTGTCATTACAGTCATAACAATACAGATACTTTTAAACCTTGATCTTTAAAGAGAGAGAGAAAGAGAAACCAGTACTTCTATGGAACATCCAGGTGCTCTTTTTTGCAAACAGCCGCAGTGTCCTCCCATCAACTCCATTCTTTATTGTTTAATGTTTTCCTTATTGTAGATTTTTCAGCAAAAATGTTGCCAGAGCATGTGCCAGAGATTACTGTATTCAGTCTTTAGCTGACACTCTAGGATTCTTCCTCACCTCATTGATTCCTCATTCTGCATGGGCTGTGCTCTTGCAGTCATCTTTACAGGACTTCACCATGCCTAGGGAGAGTAGCAACACATACATGGTCGTTCTGGATGGGAATAAAATCACAGAGGATAAAAAAAAAAAAACATAAAAGAGAAAATTACCCCAGAACCCCCTGAAAAGCAAATTCTGTCTGGATAGAGCTTATGTCACTATTGTTTCTTCTGTAATGGATTACAATCCAATTTTTGCTGTTATTGTTGTAATGCTTTGGTAATATCATTGTCATTACAGTCATAACAATACAGATTTTTTTTTTAAACTTTAATCTTTACAGAGAGAGACAGAGAAATGGAGAGAAAGAGAACTGAAAAAAATGAAAGAAAATTATTTATGTAGATGTGAATTGTTTATGTATATGTTATAACTGATCAATTGTTGTTCTTTTTTTCAATTAATCATTTATTCAATTAATGCTTTGGCAATACTGTAATTTACTATGGTCATGCAAATAAAGCTGAACTGAACTGAGAGAGAGAGAGAGAGACAGAGAGAGAGAGACAGAGAGAGAGAGACAGACAGAGAGAGAGAGACAGAGAGAGAGACAGACAGAGAGAGAGAGAGACTTGACAGTAGTCGACCTGAACATAGAGAAAAATATATCTCTTAAAACAGACACATTTTCTATCCTATGTCACTAGTGATAAAAGAAAGGAATAAAAAGAAATGAAAAAGACAAAAGTAAAACGTTTTCTTTTAACATCAGGTTCAGAGAGAGAGAGAGAGAGAGAGAGAGAGAGAGAGAGAGAGAGAGAGAGAAGCTTCTGTGTGAGTGAGTGAGTTGAGAGTGTGGTGGAGGGGAGGTGGGGTTAAGGTGATGACGGGTGTCAGGTTTCGGAGAGGATGTCGTTTATCAGCAGGTGTTGAGGAGCAGAATGAAGATACTACAACAGATAAAGCAGCTGCTATAAATAACACACACACACACACCCACACACACACACACACACACACACACACACACGCTTCAGACAGATCTTCATCATCCTCGTCATCAGTGTCGTAAGAGAGAACTAAGCACTGACTCAGGAATTCAGTTGCAGTAAAAAGTATGTGAACCCTTTGGGATTATACTTGTATTTCTGCATAAATTAATAATTAAATGTGTTCTGATCTTCATCTACGTCACAACAACAGACAAACACAGTCTGCTTAAACTAAAACCACACAAAACAATATATATATTTACATGATTTTATTGAACACAGCATGTTAATATTTACAGTGAGAGTAAATAAAAGTTTGTGAATCTCTGGATTTAATAACTGGTTGATCCTCCTTTAGCAGCAAAAACCTCAACCAATGGTTTCCTGTAGCTGCAGATCAGACCTGCAGAACGGTCAGGAGGAATTCTGGATCATTCCTCTTCACTAAACTGTTTCAGTTCAGCTATAATATTATGGGATATCTGGTGTGAATCTCTCTCTTGAGGTCATGATGCTGCAGCATCTCAGTTGGGTTCAGGAGGTCAGGACTCTCCAGAAGGAGGATTTATTTATTTTCTTCTGTTGAAGTCGTTCGGATGTTGATTTACTTCTATGTTTTGGGTCGTTGTTCTGTTGCATCATCCGTCCTCTGTTGAGCTTCAGTTGGAGGACAGATGGGCTTAAGTTTTCCTGTAAAATGTAAACTTGGTAAACTTGGGAATTCATTTTTATTGCCTTTGATGACGGCAATCCTTCCAGACCCTGAGGCAGCAAAGCAGCCCCAAACCATGATGCTCCCTCCACCATGTTTCACAGTTGGGATGAGGTTTTGATGATGGTGTGCTGGGCTTTTCTTCTTTCTACACACATAGCGTTGTGTGTTTTCCTTCCAAACAAATAAATTTTGGTTTCATCTGTCCACAGTATATTTAGCCAGTAGTGCCGATAGTGGAACATCCAGTGGAACATTTTTTTTTTTTTGCAAACTTCAAACATGCAGCAATTTATTTATTTTTTTGACAGCAGTGGCTTTCTCCATGGTGTCCTCCTATCAACTCCATTCTTGTTTAATGTTTTCCTCATTGTATTTATTGATTTGTCAACAAAAATGTTGCCAGAGCATGTGCCAGAGATTTCTCTATTCAGTCTTCAACTGACACTCTAGGATTCTTCCTCACCTCATTGATCATTCTGCATGTGCTGTGCTCTTACAGTCATCTTTACAGGACTTTACCACGCCTAGGGAAAGTAGCAGCATCAGTGCTGAACTTTCTCCATTTGTAGAGCGTCTGTCTTTACCGTGGACACATGAACATCAAAGCATTTAGAGATACTTTTGTTACCTTTTCCAGCTTCATGCAAGTCAACAATTCTTCAATTCTAACTACTTCAGAGTTTTCAAGGTGGACTGGAATATTAAGGATCTCTTAGTGGGAATGATACGGTACACAGCATGCATAGTGAGGGTATAGAGTGATCCGGCTCTGTGTAATGATGATATTATGGGCTGTAGAGGGTTTTTTTTTGCCTTTAAACATTTTAATCATTTTCTCACACATTTGTTACAAAACTGGAGATCATCTCCTTTGATCTTTCCTCCTCAAAGACTCTATTCTTTTGAAGATTCTGCTATTATTTCCTAATCATTAATGCAGATCTTCATAAACACTTGGTTTCTTTCTGAAAGCAAAAGTGATTCTTCTACAGTACCCTTTGAAGTCCTTTATTTTGACGGGTGTGTACGTCTCATCTTTTATCTCTGGATCTAAAACAAATAAACAGACGTGATTAAAAGGAAACAATGCAACGTTTTTAATCTTTCACCAATTATTCAATTATCTTTTTCTTTTCACAAAATCAGAAAGAACATTATGAAAAAGGACATGCCCCCAAATAAAAGAAAAACAAAAACGAACAAAAAATAAGTATTTTTTTTTAACGAACTAAAAAAAGTATCAGATGTCAAGCAAGTTAAATGTAACTAAAACACAAAGAAATCCAAACAACTGATAAAAAAACAATACTCATATTAGGTGTGTGCCTATCGAATCGTACGCGATAATATCGTCAACATTTTTGAATATCGTGAATGATATTATACCCTGAAATATTGTGCCATAACACTCACCCCTAATTATCACTTCAGGGTTTAAGCAAAAGAAAAATTCACACTGTTCTCATTATATATCTACTAGAGACAGATTATATCTGTCCAGTATCATTTCTTTTACTTTAATCCTGGATATATGGAGTTTTGTTACAAATGTGCAAAAATTGTTGTATTTTTTAATATCTTAGTTAGTGTAATATCATATTTCAGGTGTGCAATATCATATCGTATACAATAATAAAATGTAAGTTTTGTTTTGTTGCAGTAGTGTATTTTTTTTTGTCATATCGCCAAGAGTATTATTATCGCGATAATACCATAAAATATCGTGATATTATTGTAGATAAGATCTACTTTGATCTTTCCTCTTCAAAAATTCTATTCTTTTGAAGATTCTGCTTTTATGTCCAAATCATTAATGCACATCTTCATTTGTCTATAGTATCACTCAAATAAAACCTTTATTTGAGTTTATTTGAGTATTACCTTTATTACCTTAATAAAATAAAAGTCCTTTATTTTGACGGGTGTGTACGGCACATCTTTTATCTCTGCAATCGTAAATTTTATTCTGAATTCTTTTGAGGAGGTTAAATTTTGGGGGATGCATTTCTTTCCCATCCTCTCGTAGACACCCTTTTTTTAAAGTTTTAACTCGTTTTTAGTGATATTTTTCTATTAAAATCTTATTTTCCTAAATAAAAATTCTTATTAAAAACATCAATCAATGCTTGGGGCAGATTTACTTTTAAAGTGCTGACGTAACTTTTAGTGGAAGAAAAAAAAGGAGGAAAAATGCAAATAATTTTTAATCTTTCATTGACAACTATTGCTTTTAAACATTTTAAACAACTTTCTCACACATTTGTTACAAAACTGGAGATCATCTCCTTTGATCTTTCCTCCTCAAAGACTCTGTTCTTTTGAGGTTATTCCTTTTATATCCTAATCATTAATGCACATCTTTCTTTCTGAAACCAAAAGTGATTCTTTTATAGTATCACTCTAAAAAAAAACCTTTGAAGTCCTTTATTTTGACGGGTGTGAACGGCTCATCTTTTATCTCTGGATCTAAAACAAATAAACAGACATGATGAAAAGAAAACAATGCAACGTTTCTCTTAATTATCAGAGAACGAACATCTTCCTTCCTTCCTGCAGACGATCTTCCTCATTCACAACCACAACAAACAGAAACAGAACCGAAACTTCATCAGAACTTTATCCAGACCCACAACAGCCTGAGGATGCTCATCACACTGTCCTCCGCCAGCCTTTGATGCTGTTTATGTGTTTAAATATAATATAATAACCTGCTGGAGGACGGTGTGATGATTCGCTCCAGTGAAGAACGAGTAAAGAACAGAGATGTGACAGATACAGAATTAAAAATATCATTAATAATGTATATGAGTTGTGATCTATTCAGGTGGTTCCACACGAGATCCTCATCCAGAATCACCTTCAGAACCAGAGACAGATGTTTAGTTAGTTGAGCATCTTTACATATAGATTTTAATTGTGTTTTAATAGTGAGCGCCCAAATAAAGATAGAAAATTTAATTAACATTGCTATTAAGAATAATGAAAATGATAGTAAAAGAACCATTTTTAAACACACAATTCATATATTAAGTGGAAGGACTTAATATACGTACAGCAGGTACACCTCTAAAAAAGCTAAAAAGTGTAGCTGGGAAAGTGCTTGAAGCATGAAGCATGAAGAAGAACCAAGACTCAAACTAAGAACCTTCCTAAAAAGAATGAAGAATAACCAACAAGAGAAACCAAGACTCAAACTAAAAACCTTCCTAAAAAGAATGAAGAATAACCAACAAGAGAAACCAAGACTCAAACTAAAAACCTTCCTAAAAAGAATGAAGAATAACCAACAAGAGAAACCAAGAGAAACCAAGACTCAAACTAAAAACCTTCCTAAAAAGAATGAAGAATAACCAACAAGAGAAACCAAGAGAAACCAAGACTCAAACTAAGAACCTTCCTAAAAAGAGTGAAGAATAACCAACAAGAAAAACCAAGAGAAACCAAGACTCAAACTAAAAACCTTCCTAAAAAGAGTGAAGAATAACCAACAAGAGAAACCAAGAGAAACCAAGACTCAAACTAAAAACCTTCCTAAAAAGAGTGAAGAATAACCAACAAGAGAAACCAAGAGAAACCAAGACTCAAACTAAAAACCTTCCTAAAAAGAGTGAAGAATAACCAACAAGAGAAACCAAGAGAAACCAAGACTCAAACAAAGAATCTTCCTAACAAGAGTGAAGAACACCCAACAGGAGAAACCAAGACTCAAACTAAGAACCTTCCTAAAAAGAATGAAGAATAACCAACAAGAGAAACCAAGACTCAAACTAAGAACCTTCCTAAAAAGAATGAAGAATATCCAACAAGAAAAACCAAGACTCAAACAAAAGGATCCAGTATGAAAAATCAAGGATTAAAACAAGAATTTTACAAAAAGCACAAGTTAGAATCACTAAGGGGAACCACGACTCAAAATGAGAACCTCTTAAAGAGATTGGGTAAAATGAGCTGTAAGGAACTCAAACTTACAAGAGGAAACTTAAAAAAAAAAAAACAAGGAGGAACCACTGGCAGGTACCAAGACTCGCTTCTGAAGAAGCTTCTAAAGAGTGTGAGGAAAAAGCCCTAGAAGGAACCACAAATTTAAAAAAGGAGAACCTTGTAAAGAGACCGAAAAGAACCACTAAAATTAACCAAGACTCAAAAAGATAACTACTCTAAGAGCTCGAGGACACGGAGATCTGGTAAATTGGATACTCTAAAAGTACCTCAAATACTCTGCAAATGTGAAGCTCAAGAGCAAAAAAAGGGGAATTTTGAGCAATTTGACAGTTTGGGGGCGGGGTCAGGGTCGCCTCCCTCAGCGAATGCTATTGGCTTATATCCCCAGGGTTTGTTAACGGACCGCCTACCTCCAAGAGTTAGCTAGCTGGCTATGCAACATCCAAATAGCTTCGGGCACTAAACCCTGGCAGACGGCGCCGGAGGGCAGGTTATTTGGATGTTAGCCTAGCCAGTTAGCTAACTCTCCTGCCGTCCTTCTGTCTCCACCCTCCTCCGGCTCGTGGAGGTAGGCGGTCCGTCAACAAACCCTGGAGATATCAGCCAATAGCATTCACTGAGGGAGGCGACCCTGACTCCGTCCCCAAACTGTCAAAACCACCCCCTTCAAAAAACTCAAGCGAAAAATAAAGGGGAAAAATAAAGCTGGAGGTTTTTACTAATTCTTCTCTTTTCAGCTTTGATACACCTCAACCACTTCCACTGGGTCGGGGGACTGCACGGTCCTCATCAGTCTCAAAGAGACAGCTGGGAATAAGAGCCTCAGAAAATCCCCAAAACAAGAATCTCCTCCAACCATGAGGAAGAACATCTGGATCAGAGACCCTTAAAGAGAAGCTTCATTAAAACCTGACCAATGGTGAAGAGCTGGAGAGCAGGAGGGGAAGCTCCGCCCACTTCTCTACTACAATACAGAGTTACTATATTCACTAATACCACTTTACTACAACTTTACTACTGTACACAACACAAGCCTTACTGTATGTTCACCATGACCAGAAGAAGCTCCGCCCACTTCTCTACTACAATACAGAGTCACTATATTCACTAATACCACTTTACTACAACTTTACTACTGTACACAACACAAGCTCCGCCCACTTCTCTACTACAATACAGAGTTACTATATTCACTAATACCACTTTACTACAACTTTACTACTGTACACAACACAAGCCTTATGTTCACCATGACCAGAAGAAGCTCCGCCCACTTCTCTACTCTACAATACAGAGTTACTATATTCACTAATACCACTTTACTACAACTTTACTACTGTACACAACACAAGCCTTATTATGTTCACCATGACCAGAAGAAGCTCCGCCCACTTCTCTACTACAATACAGAGTTACTATATTCACTAATACCACTTTACTACAACTTTACTACTGTACACAACACAAGCCTTATGTTCACCATGACCAGAAGAAGCTCCGCCCACTTCTCTACTACAATACAGAGTTACTATATTCACTAATACCACTTTACTACAACTTTACTACTGTACACAACACAAGCCTTATGTTCACCATGACCAGAAGAAGCTCCCTAAGTCACTATATTCACTACATTCACTAATACCACATTTCAGATGTTTTTGAGAAGATAAATGTAAAATACATGTTCGTTTATGGTAAGGTTGGAGTGCGAGTACAGTTCTCAGATTTTTTCTGGGTTTAAATATATTAAATCATATGAAATAAAGTAAAAGTAGAATAATTCTGGTGATCCACTCTGGTGATCTGATCATTCTTGTTGTTTGGGATGAACGTGCTCTTTCTGGTCCTCAGGATTTTTTTTGGAGATCCTGCAGCAGCTGCTAATGGTGGTAATGGTCAGGTATTGGGGGTAAAAGGGCAGGAAGGGCTGTGATCTGAGGGCAGGAGTGGGCGAGATGATGAGTGAGGGATTCAGGATGGGTCCTTCAGCTCATTAGCAGCATGCAGCTGGAGACCAGCCGAGAAAACCTGAGCCGATTCCTCAACAAGTGAACTCTTCTTACATCCAGTCTAAATATCAAAGACTTGCGAGACAATGTGAGATTATCACAAAAATATTACATTTTTAAATACTTTTTAAAACTTGTTTTAAGTGATTTTATCTATTAAAATACATACTAGATAACAGATAATAGAATTTCCTGGACAAAACTACTTAAAAAAAGTTTTGTTTGAGTGTTGAATTAACACGAGAAATATGAATCTGGAGCAAAAAGGAATAAAACCACTAAAATGTCCTGAATATTTATTAAAATACTCAGAAAATCCTCATCAAAATGATCCAAAACCATGTAAATATTCTTGTTAATCTAATAAACCCATCCACTTTTCACATCTTTATTCGAGTCTCCTGCATAAGATAGACCAATAAAATAATATACGTACATACATGTTAATATAATATACAAGAGAAAAGAAGATAAAGGTAAACTGAAGCGAACAGAAGAGAAATGAGAAGAGACTAAAAGAGAGGAGAAATGTGAGCAGTAAAGGGAGAAATTTAGAGAAAAGAGGAGAAAAAAGAAAAAGAAAGATAAGAGCAGAAGTTGCAAGAAGAGAATAAATGGAGAAAAGAAATGAGAAGAGACAAAAAAAGAGGAGAAGTGAAAAGAAAAGAAGGAGACAGAAGAGAATAGAAGTTACGGGAAAGGAAATGAAAAAAGCTTAATTAAGAAGAGAAAAGAGGAGATGAAAGAGAAATGAGAACAGAAGTTTTGAAAAGAGGGATGTAAAGATAAATAAAAAGACAAAAATTAAAGGAAAAATTAGAACAGAAGAGGGAAAAATTAGGAGACAAGCAGAAAGAAAATATAAGAAGAGGAAATAAATGAGAACAAAAAAATAATTAGAAAAAAAGAGGAGATAAAAGGGTTAGGATGAAAAGAGAAATGAGGAGACAAGCAGAAAGAAAAGAAGAGATGAGGAAATACGATTAGACTATTGAAAATACAAGATTTGAGAAGAGAATAACAAGAAGACAAACGAGAAGAGAAAAAGTTGAAAAGGACAGAACAGATAGGGAGATATGAGATGTTTGAACACTGCAGTTTTGCTAAAAAACAAAGACGAGCAGAAAACAGAAGAAACGCAAATGAAATGATATAAAAAGAAAAATGAAATATAGAAAAGATGAGAATGATACTGCAGGAAAGTGTAGAGAAGAGAGAGATGAGGTATTCAGTGAAGGTCAGACTCCACCTGTATCCTCTGTTGAGAAAAACGATGGAAATTAAAGAGAAGAGCTGAGAAAAGAAGAGACATAATAACAGAAGTTATGAGAAGAGAAATGAGAGGAGAAACAAATGGAGATGAAATGAGAAATGAGGACACAAGCAGAAAGAGGAAATGAGGAAATAAAAGGAAAGATGATTAGATAAATGAGAAAAGAAATTTCAAAACAAGAAGAGAAATGAGAAGAGAATACATGAGAAGAGAAATGAGGAGAGTAAATGAGAAGATAATAATTGAGAAGACAAACGAGAAGAGAGTAAATGAGAAGAGAAACAAGAAGAGGATAAATTAAGAGAAACGAGAAGAGAATAAACGAGAAGAGAAATGAGAAATGAATAAATGAGAAGAGAATAATTGAGAAGACAAATGAGAAGAGAAAACGTTGAAAAGGACAGAGAACAGATATGGAGATACGAGATGTTTAAACACTGCAGTTTTGCTAAAAGAACAAAGACGAGCAAAAAAAGACAAGAAAGCAAATAAAATGATATAAAAGAAAAATGATGGAGATGAGAGAAGAGAAGAGCTGAGAAAAGAGGAGAGGAAAGTGACAGAGCAGGAAAGTGTAGAGTAAAGTGTAGAGAAGAGAGAGAGATGATGAGGTATTCAGTGAAGGTCAGACGTCACCTGTTTCCTCTGTTCTCAATCTGTCCCCAAAACCCCTAAATTTAGCCCTGTTTAACCGCCCCCCTGCGTCCCCCCACTGTCCCCCAGCGTCCCCCCGCCCCGTTAACTCTCCGCTCACCCGTCCACACACTCGTCTGTCTTCAGGAGAGAGGGAGGACAGGAAGAGGATGAGTAGGGATTAGGGAGATAAGGATGGAGGGAGACAAACGAACGAGAGAAAAGAGAGAGAAAGAAAAAGAGAGGAACGATGCTCTTCCTCGGTTGTGATTAATGGACGCTGGGTTTCCGGGCCGGAGGACGCGGTAATTAATTATGCGAGTATATCAGCAGGTCCGGGAGGTGATTATCAGGTGAAAACATCTCCTGCTGACGGTGAAAATCCTGTGATGAAAGAACCTCCAGATAACAAAACGCCAAGGAGACCAAAATCCAACTAAATAAAACAATTTAGTTTCTCTGATTTTGCTATTTATAGGTTTATGTTTGAGTAAAATGAACATTGTTGTTTTATTCTATAAACTACAGACAACATTTCTCCCAAATTACAAATAAAAATATTCTCATTTAGAGCATTTATTTACAGAAAATGAGAAATGTCTGAAATAACAAAAAAGATGCAGAGCTTTCAGACCTCAAATAATACAAAGAAAACAAGTTCATATTCAAAAAGTTTTAAGAGTTCAGAAATAATCAATATTTGGTGGAATAATCCTGGTTGTTTTTTAATCACAGGTTTTTTTCATGCATCTTGGCATCATGTTCTCCTCCACCAGTCTTACACACTGCTTTTGGATAACTTTATGCTGCTTTACTCCTGGTGTAAAAATTCAAGCAGTTCAGTTTGGTGGTTTGATGGTTTGTGATCATCCATCTTCCTCTTGATTATATTCCAGAGGTTTTTAATTTGGTAAAATCAAAGAAACTCATCATTTTTAAGTGCTCTCTTATTTTTTTCAGAGCTGTACTACTACAAAAAAAAAAAAACTAAAAGGAAGACTAATAAGTATGTACGAAAGTACTAAAAGTAAATAATTTGATACTTAGTAAAAGTTCTCACAAATAAAAAGGTACTTAAGTACTTAAGAACAATTAATGAATTACTAAATATTCATATTTGGAACAATGTAAATAAATACACTCATTTACATACTAAAGTTTAAAAATGCAGAAGTATTTAATTCAAACTTTAGTACAAATCTGTATTATAATTACAAAAAATTGCTAATTGCAAATGCAATGTGTACACTGAGTATTTTTCAATTACTTATATACTTTGTAAGTTAAATGTAAAAAATATCATATATATAAAGATGTAGTTAAATCCCACAATGCAATAATAATAAAAAACAGTAAAACAATTACAGCAATAAAAAGAAAAATCAATAATACAATTAAAGTACTTTTTAGATACTGAAGTGGTTCTGGTGGTACTAACCCTAACCATAAATACAACTTCTTACCACTAAATACTGAAAAAACTGGTATTTCTGTATTTATTTACTATAATTATAATTATACAGTAATTATACAGTAATTATACAGTAATTATACAATAATTACATAGTGAAACTGTAACTACTTGGTTAATTGTGGCTACAATGTATTTGGAAAGTACAGAACGTACCAGAAAATGAGTTATATGCACCAGTTAATTATAAAGTACGCACTGTACCATTAAAAACCCACAGAAACTGATTTCAGAACAGTCGGTGTTTAGTTAGAGGAGTGTGTGGAGCAGCAGAGCTTCCTCTAACAGCAGGATTTAGGTTATTAGATGTTATGGTTCGGGTGGTGATAACTGTTACGAGACGTCTGTAATTGTAGCTGATGGAAGTCCTGCTGCTGTCCTGCTAAAATAACAAAAAACATATAACCTGGGATACAGTAGATCACCTGCTTCACAGCAGTACTGTACGTTACACACTATAAAGCACACTTTAAATTATAGCGTTATACAGACGAACAGGGTGGCATTTACATCTCGCTAGTTTTAGCAGTTAGCCGCTAATGCTAATGCTGCTGCACCCAGCCTTAGTTTAAATCTGTAAATCTAAGCCAACTGTTAATAAACAGAAGCTCTTTACTCACCCAAATAAATAATAAAGTTTTCAGGAGAGAAATCTGTGTAGATTATATATATATATATATATATTTTTTTTTTTTTAAGAATTACAGTTTTGTTTACTTAGCTTAGCCTTATCAGAATTACTGGATGCATGAAGTTCAGGCTGACAGCTGGTTTTATTATGTAGAAATTACTTGAACTTGGTGTAAAAAGGGCACATTATTCAGCCACAGACTCTTAGTGTGCTTTTTATTTCCTTTTTCTAAGTCTAAGACTTATGTTAAGACTTATCTAAGATCTTAAACATTACAAAGTGTTTATAGAAGTTCACAGAATTTGTGAAATATGTGAATGCTATTTGAATGTTTTATCAAAAATTAACCTTTTTTGAAAACTGGCAAAACTGTAAATCTATAATGATTTTGAGCTAAAAATACAATAGTTTTTCTTTTAAATTTAATTTCTGTATTAATAGAATTGACAAAGTATCAGTCCAGAAGCTGTCAACCAACTCTTTTCAATGAACTCCAGTTCCCAGCATGAACTCTCACACACCTCTGATCATCGCATGATGCTCCAGTGTTCCCGCTCTCCAAGCTACTGATTGCTTTCACCTGCTCACCTGTGTGTATATACCTCGCATTCCTGTTTGTTCCTCTGTGAGTATTGCATGTAGTTTACCTGGCTTTTATATACAGAGTTTCCCTGTTTTGTTTATTATGTGACGTTATTTTTGTTATCGGTTTTTGTTTATTTTTGCTGCTATTTTGTTGTCGAACCTGCCTGTCGCTTATTATGCATTATTGTTATTATTATTATTATTATTATTATTATTATTATTATTATTATTATTATTACTTTCCATTCCTTATTAGCGCTCCAGTTTAATCTTTAATTTTTTGGCTAAAAAACAAAAGAAACTGTAAAATATTACATTTTATATTTCTAGATATACGGTACAAGTAAAAAGTATGGGACACGTTTTACATTTAGTGTTTTTTTATTATGTTTAAAGTATTCTGTATTGTAGATTAACACTAAACCCATCCAAACTACAAAGAAAAATATATAGAATTATTTATTACACATTTTCTCAGTCAGTAGTAGTAGAGAAGTAGTGAAATAGAGTCACCTGGAATTCAGGCTTTCAGTTAACAGCTGTGCTGAACTCATCAAGAGTTAATTACTTGAATTTCTTGTCTCTTAATGTAAAGTTTGAGAGCATCAGTTAAAGTAAAGTAGTGAAGAGGTAGAGTTACAGGTATACAGTGAATAGTGAATATTTGAGTAATGTTCGAATCCAGATTATGAAAAGCAACAACTACTCAACTAAATAAAGAAAAGTAAAAATAAATGTTTTAAATAAAGGTCAGTCAGTGCAGCCATCTCAAAGACCATCAAATTTATTATAATGATGGAACTGGCACTCATCAGGACCGCTCCAGGAAAGGATAGAAGAGCGAGAGTTTCCTCTGTTGTACAGGATAAGTTTATCAGAGTTTTCAGCCTCAGAAACCACAAGTTAATAAACAGCTCCTCAGATAAGAGTATCTAAATACTTCACAGAGTATTTTAGTTTAACACTTTTAGGTTGAAAACCTCCAAGAAAACAGTGTTTCAGCACCAAAATGCACACATGAAAACACACTTTTTTAATGCACATTATTTAAAACACACAAAAAAGATCAGTCGGATGGTACACGGCTACCGTAGCTTTAAACGCTGGAGTCTGTTCAGCATCACACCCCGACACTCTGACATCATTTATAACCAGAAATCTACATTAACATGACATTTACTGTACATTAACATGTGGCCACAATATGTGTTTATACAGCACCAGTCAAAAGTTTGGACACTTCTCTCTCTCTTTCTCTCAATGTCATAATTTGAGATATAAATGCTTTTATAACTAGTAAATCTTATTCACAAACGAGTTTTCTTTACAGTAATAGTTAGATTAGAGCATATATTAGATATAAAAAAGTATACATTTTTTTTATGATAGTTTATTATATGGCTTATTATTTTATTTTTCTTGATATCTAAGTTCTATTTTTGAGTGCAAAACGTTTCTAAGCTGTTTCTAAGCTGGACACTACTGGGTTTATTCAAATGTTATTTGATTTTATACCTCATATAAGTATTTTAGAAGCACTAGAAGTCAATATTATTGGCTGAAAAAAGTGTTTTTTGCGTTATTTTTATTTATTATTATTACTATTATTTATATATTTTTTGTACTGCAGACCCCAGAGTGAAATTAAACACATGAATTATGGTGTTTTGCGACAATAAATGCCGTTATAATGAAATAATAAAGCATTAAAATATAAAAGTAAGCCTATTCTTTAGGTGTATTTCACAATAGATTTCTCAAAAACACTATATATTGTTTTAAACAATAGAGTTCCCTGTTTGTCACAATGTATAAATAATACATTCAGAAATTAGTAATTACGCTGCATAAACAATGCGCGATTTTTGACGCAATTTATTTACTTATATAACGTCTTTCTAGACACACAAGGATGCTTTACCATCACAATTTACACTCAGCACTCAACCAATCACACAGAAAGCAGTGTGAAGCAACAGCCAATCGCGCACAGCAAACTCTCAACCGCAAACCACCGTCCACCGAGAAAGACTGCATTCAGCAGAGAGCACCTTTTTTTTTAGTTTACAATTAGGCTTGTGTACCAGAAAATCATGAGTTACACAAGTTATACACTACTACTGTTTGTGCAGATCAATATATATTACCTGAAATATAAGAATATATTTATAGATCACTTTTATCTTCCCTCTGAATAGAAACACCACAGATTCGAAACCCACACTTCCTTCTGGTTGAAGATATTTGAGAATAGAGTGAGAGATAGAAAAATAAAGAAACAGGAGACGCACATGTATATACACATATATATACATTCATATATACACATATATACAGAGTGTGAGTCATGTTACAGTGCTGCAGGTTGAGCTGGATGTATATGTGGATTGAGATCAGACTGGATGTCAGCTCTGTTTACAGCAGCGTGATTTATGATCCACATCTTTACCCGACCCGAAAACTCCAGAACCACAGAACCACAGAACCGCCACCCCACCAGAACCGGCTCTACTCTACAGAAGCCCACCGGAACCGGCTCTACTCTACAGAAGCCCACCGGAACCGGCTCTACTCTACAGAACCCAGAACCCCACCGGAACCGGCTCTACTCTATAGAGCCCCACCGGAACCGGCTCTACTCTACAGAAGCCCACCGGAACCGGCTCTACTCTACAGAAGCCCACCGGAACCGGCTCTACTCTACAGAAGCCCACCGGAACCGGCTCTACTCTACAGAAGCCCACCGGAACCGGCTCTACTCTACAGAAGCCCACCGGAACCGGCTCTACTCTACAGAAGCCCACCGGAACCGGCTCTACTCTACAGAAGCCCACCGGAACCGGCTCTACTCTACAGAAGCCCACCGGAACCGGCTCTACTCTACAGAAGCCCACCGGAACCGGCTCTACTCTACAGAAGGCCACCGGAACCGGCTCTACTCTACAGAAGGCCACCGGAACCGGCTCTACTCTACAGAAGGCCACCGGAACCGGCTCTACTCTACAGAAGGCCACCGGAACCGGCTCTACTCTACAGAAGGCCACCGGAACCGGCTCTACTCTACAGAAGCCCACCGGAACCGGCTCTACTCTACAGAAGCCCACCGGAACCGGCTCTACTCTACAGAAGCCCACCGGAACCGGCTCTACTCTACAGAACCCCACCCGGAACCGGCTCTACTCTACAGAAGGCCACCGGAACCGGCTCTACTCTACAGAAGGCCACCGGAACCGGCTCTACTCTACAGAAGGCCACCGGAACCGGCTCTACTCTACAGAAGGCCACCGGAACCGGCTCTACTCTACAGAAGGCCACCGGAACCGGCTCTACTCTACAGAAGGCCACCGGAACCGGCTCTACTCTACAGAAGGCCACCGGAACCGGCTCTACTCTACAGAAGGCCACCGGAACCGGCTCTACTCTACAGAAGGCCACCGGAACCGGCTCTACTCTACAGAAGGCCACCGGAACCGGCTCTACTCTACAGAAGGCCACCGGAACCGGCTCTACTCTACAGAAGGCCACCGGAACCGGCTCTACTCTACAGAAGGCCACCGGAACCGGCTCTACTCTACAGAAGGCCACCGGAACCGGCTCTACTCTACAGAAGCCCACCGGAACCGGCTCTACTCTACAGAAGGCCACCGGAACCGGCTCTACTCTACAGAAGCCCACCGGAACCGGCTCTACTCTACAGAAGCCCACCGGAACCGGCTCTACTCTACAGAAGCCCACCGGAACCGGCTCTACTCTACAGAACCCCACCGGAACCGGCTCTACTCTACAGAAGCCCACCGGAACCGGCTCTACTCTACAGAACCCCACCCGGAACCGGCTCTACTCTACAGAAGCCCACCGGAACCGGCTCTACTCTACAGAAGGCCACCGGAACCGGCTCTACTCTACAGAAGGCCACCGGAACCGGCTCTACTCTACAGAAGGCCACCGGAACCGGCTCTACTCTACAGAAGGCCACCGGAACCGGCTCTACTCTACAGAAGGCCACCGGAACCGGCTCTACTCTACAGAAGGCCACCGGAACCGGCTCTACTCTACAGAAGGCCACCGGAACCGGCTCTACTCTACAGAAGGCCACCGGAACCGGCTCTACTCTACAGAAGGCCACCGGAACCGGCTCTACTCTACAGAAGGCCACCGGAACCGGCTCTACTCTACAGAAGGCCACCGGAACCGGCTCTACTCTACAGAAGGCCACCGGAACCGGCTCTACTCTACAGAAGCCCACCGGAACCGGCTCTACTCTACAGAAGCCCACCGGAACCGGCTCTACTCTACAGAACCCCACCGGAACCGGCTCTACTCTACAGAACCCCACCGGAACCGGCTCTACTCTACAGAAGCCCACCAGAACCAGCCCTACTCTATAGAAACCAAGCAGATTAGCAGATATTGCTAATGCTAATGTTGCTCCAGCAGTGCTAGACAGGGTAAGCAGCAGGCTACAGGCCAATATACCCGCCTTTGAATGGGGAAAGAGCTAGCACTTAGCACTGTGGTTAGCAGGTAATGCTAATACTAATGTTGCTCCAGCAGTGCTATTCGTAGCTAACAGCAGGCTACAGGCTGATATACTCATCTCTGAATGGTAAAAGAGCTAGCGCTTAGCGCTGTGGTTTGTGGCTCATGCTAATGCTGCTCCAGCAGTGCTATTTGTAGCTAACAGCAGGCTACAGGCTGATACACTCTCCTCTGAATGGTAAAAGAGCTAGCGCTTTGCGCTGTGGTTAGCGGTTAGCACAGTTAAGCTGGAGGCTGTAGCATTACATCAGCACAACACCCCCCTCCATCCATCTACTGTCAACACACTGTCACCTTCAAACACACTCAGGTGATATATTTCACACAGGTGACGTACCTCACACACCTGACGCATAACCACAGTGCTCTACATATATGTACATTAATAACAGGTATATTTAACTATTATTATTTATAATTTTTTAGCGGTTTAACACAGAGAAAAGTTGTTTTATAATATTTTAAAGTGTTTCAGCACATATTAAAATGCATTCTACTCCAACACGGGTAACATATCCTTCACAGGTAAAACAGCATACCTAACACAGGTGATACAGCTCACACTGGCAGCGCGCCCAATACAATTGACATACATACCACTTGCAATCTATATTTACATTACATAACTCAAGGTATGATATATGGGTGAGTTATGTAGTGTGAGTAATGTATATAATGCTGTTCAGGTATGTAAAATATGCAGGGTACCTCACACAGGTGGTAAAGAGCGGGAATGTATCAATCACAGGTGACACCTAACAGACAGGAAGTGTCTAAAACACGAGCTATAGAACAGCAGAGGAGAGGCATCAATCACAGGTGAGGCGTCTTACAGGTAAAGAATTGATCACAGGTGAGATATATAACACAGGTGAGATATATAACACAGGTGAGATATACAGCACAGGTGAGATCAAACACAGGTGAGGTATACAGCACAGGTGAGGAATCAAACAAGTGTGGAAGTGTGGAATTACAGGTAAAGGTACTACAGGTAAAGTACTGATCACAGGTGAGATATACATCACAGGTGAGATACAATACAGGTGAGGTATCAAACACAGGTGATGGATTAATTACATTCAAAATATTACAGGTAAAGGTACTACATGTAAACTATTGATCACAGGTAAGGTATATAACACAGGTGAGGTATCAAACAAGTGTGGAATTACAGGTAAAGGTACTACATGTAAAGTACTGATCACAGGTTTTGATATACATCAGTTGACGTGTTAAACACAGGTGAGGTGTCAAACACAGGTGAGCAATCAATTACATTCAAGATATTACAGGCAAAGTAGTGATCACATGTGAGGTATACAACACAGGTGAGATAAAATACAGGTGAGGTATCAAACACAGGTGATGGATTAAATACATTCAAAACATTACAGGTAAAGGCACTACATGTAAAGTATTGATCACGGGCGAGGTATTAATTACATTCAAGGTATAACAGGTAAAGGTTCTACAGGTAACGTTTAGATCACAGGTAAGTATAGAACAGAGGTGTTGCATCAATCATGGGAGGCATCAATCACAGATGGCAAAGTATCTAAAGTAGGTGAGGTATCTAATGCAGGCACAGGTGAGGTATAAATCACAGGTGAGGTATCTAATGCAGGTGAAGGGCTATCAAAGGTAAAGTACCCAACACGGTTGAGACACCTAACAGACAAAGTATCACACACAGGCAACTTATCAACATATCTAATAGAGGCAGGGTATCACACAGGTGAGGTATCTTAACCTGTTGAGGTATCTTATAGGTAAACTGTCAATCACAGGTGAGGCATTTAAGGCAGGAACAGGATCATTTACATTTAAGGCATTAAGCACAAGTAGGTTCCCATCACAGAACATTACAATAGATACACAGGTGAGGTATTTTATACAATTGAAGTATCCATAATCATTAAGGTACGAAACGCAGGAAAAATATCTAATTATAGCCAATTTATCAATATATCTAATAAAGGTAAGGTATCACAAAGGTGAGGTATCTAAACCAGGTGAGGTATCCATCACAGGCAAAAGAACCATTAAACCAAAGAACACCTTTATTTATTTTCTATATATATTTACACCTGTAGCTACTGGAAAACTGCAAGTGCACCAAAATACATCACGACAAACCACGTCAACACGTTCTTTCCACTGATTGGTCAGTGCTGTCTGGGGCGAGGCTACTTAAGTAAATACAGAAAGAAGGTTATTACCAGATTTTAGATTACTGTCTGTGTAAAAAAGCAGGTTAAACTGCACCTGAACAGCCCTTTAGCTCAAAAATGTGTTTTTTGAGTATTTGATTTGATAGTCGAATCGGATCGAAGTTGGATTACGTTTTTTTTTTTTTTTTTTTTACCAGAAACAGAACAGTTTTGGAGTTGGTTTGGTACCAGAATGAGAACCACCTCCTTTTGCGGGTCTAAGTGAAATTAGTGTAAGTAATAGTGCCAGAGTGTTTTTAGGACCATTAGAACATTAGGTAGGTGTTCATAATGTTTTGCCTTATTTATGTAATAATATATATATATATATATATATATATATATATATATATATATATATATATATATATATATATATATATATTATACATACATACATACACAAACACACATACACACACATATATACACACATATATGCGTCATCATGTTCCGTGTCTGGACCGGCAGTTTTCTGCATCATGCTGGTCTATTGTTTGTAGGACACGCCCACCGATAGATCTCCAGTCTGGAGGACACAGAGCAGACCATCCAGAAGAACCACGTTACCACACACACACACACACACACACACACACACTTCACAACACGACACACACACACAAAGCAGGGCTTTAAACTGCTGCCCAAACAAGCGGACTCAAAAATAACACGCCACAAACACGCAGCGGCCCTGCCCCCCTAATACCTACAGTACCCGCCGTCCATCAACACCAACCACATCAACCATCTGCAACCAGAGACCACATTAAACAACTGCAGGGGGGGGAGGGCATTCGCGGGGACGGGGGGGCATCAGGAGGGTGGGGTACATGACCGATCCAAACATTTGGAAATCAGCAGCCACCATTTATACAACTCCAAAAAAACAACGGACCACCCCGAGACCCAGAGACCACCTCATCACACAAACACAGATCCAGTTACAGAAACACACACTCAATAATTCAATCAGCTCTCTCTCACACACACACATATTTACACACACATATATATATATATATATATATATATATACACATCTCAAAGAATTACAATATCATTGACATTCTTAACTTTATAGTATATAGATTTATTTCTTTTATTGTTGATGATTAAGAAGCTTACAGCCCATGAAAACCAGAAGGAACTGATCATGTTTTGGTCAGAATTTTACCAAACGCCTGTTTTTATTACTTATTTTTGAATGTATCGACTTTAAATATATTCACACCTAAGATATATTTTCAAAAATGGTTAGACTAGAGTGTTTATGAGTTGAAAGCATAAGAATATTGATGATTTGAGTTCATTTGAGATGTAGATACTAAAAACCTGATACTCAGAGCAGCCTATACCTTTCAGTATTTTAATCAGGACACACAAAGAAAACTATATATATACAAAAAATGTAAACTTTTTAGTCTAAATAAATATAAAAATGTTTAATGCAAAATAACTACTAAGTAAAAATGTGCAAGTAAAATAATAAAAACTATATAAAGTAGTGCGCACAACATACCTCGCTTTAGTTTGAGTAAAGCAGGTAGTTTCACACTGTTTTTTCTGTGGACACTTTTGAGTCTTTATTTACTGATATTATTTGGTTTAAAACATCATATAAATATGTTTGAAGCACTAAAGGTAACTTTAGGTGTTTTTCTCTCAATGGGTTTCTTGTAGATTTAGCTTTACCGCACTGGGATGTGATCTATTTTTAAAAAGAGTAAGCTCCGCCCTTTCTAACCATATATGGATAATGTTGATGTGTGAAGGGATTCCTGAGTAATTAAGCTGAGAACACAAGGTGAGATTCTGGATGTAAAATCCGTCTGTAGGGTTTTAAGGGTTAAAATTAATCTGCAATATAGAAAATACATTAAATAAAGAAATAAAGAAAAGCACTGCTCTGGAATTTGAACTTTACAACAAAGACTCCAATTCCCAGCATGCCCTCTGATCTCGTGATGCTACAAGTTTCTGATTGCTCACACCTGGACTGTCTTGTATAAATACCCCCCTTTCTGCATGCGTCTGTCCTCAGTTTGGCCCGAGTGACGGTTCTTTTCACTGGTTCTGTATTTACGGTTCTTCAAAGATCAGTGAATCAGATGTGTTTTTATCAGACGCATATTTCTCTGCTGTTTATCTGGAGAGATTTAAACTGAACACACTCATTTCTCTTGGTTTGCATCGTTTTTCCACCACTGTCTGAGTTCCAGTCTCTAATTCTGCTCCATGTTTGTTGTTCCTCCACAGACTGGTAATAAACACAGTCCTGAAGCTTCTCTTCATCCTGCTGCTGTTTATACAAGACCAGGATCACTGCAGAACTCCGCATACGGTTCAGACTCGGGCAGATACGTAAACGCTTACAGGTGTGTCCTGATTGGATGCTTGGTTTCACCACAAGAGGGCGCTTGCTAGTATGTTGTATCCTCGAAACATAAAATATACAGATAAACAGATAAAGAAAGTGGAGTTCAGGCGGCTTCTGTTTGCAGTAGGAAGACAGTTTTACATTACATTTACTGCATTTATCTGACACTTCTATCCAGAGTGAATTAAAAGGTTATTTCTATTCTATTACTATTATAGAGTTCGACCAATGTAGTGTTGGGTTAGGAGTCTAGCCCAAGGTGTAGCACTGTATACAGTAGTCACCCAGAGCTGGAATTGAACCCCAGTCTTTCGCATGATGTGGTGGCTCACTGGTGTAAACATGTAAAGATTGGATTGGTGTCAGAAGTGGTTCATTTAGTGTTGTGTTTTAACCCCGCCCACAAGATTCTACTGTTTTAATTGGATAAAAAAAAAAATAATAATTTTATTCAGGTACTGGTACAGGCACTAGATAGACGTTTCAACAGTTTCAATCACTTTAATAAAACATATATTATACAACATATATATATATATATATACATATATATATATATATATATATATATATATATATATATACATACACACACACAACCTATAATATATATATATACGTATATGAGTGCATGTTATGAGATATTTATCGGCAGCAGACAGAAAGACAAACCTGGATGTGGAAAGAGCAAGAAATACCAACCTGAGAAACCTGATCTAAGACTGTGTGTGTGTGTGTGTGTGTGTGTGTGTGTGTGTGTGTGTGTGTGTGTGTGTGTGTGTGTGTGTGTGTGTATGTGTGTGTGTGTGATACCAGCATGAGGGTGGTGTGAAGATGAGGCATATTTAATATGCTGAGTGAAAAGTAAACATGCAATACTTGCATCAGAGCGACACACACACATATTTCAACATATACGTGTATAGACACACACACACACACACACACACACACACACACACACACACACACACACACACACACATTTCTGTTTATTTTGGGTTTATTTTCTTTATTTCCCTTTAAAAACAGTGATTTGTGATGTGTTTAATGTGATTGATTTGCAGAGGCCCTAAAACTGAGCTTTGAGGAACACCACAAATCATAATCTGTGCTCTTTATAATTCATACACTGCAAAGATAACACAAAAAATCTACAAAATCTAAATAAAATATATGTAAATTGAGATGTATATTCTTCTTAAGTGGGTAAATAATTGTAAAGTTTCAAACTGATTAATTAAATGAAGAAGACTTAAATCAAGCAAAATTAACTGATTTTTGGCTTAAATTTGGACCCAATATTTATAATAATTTGTCCAGTTAGTTTTTGTTCATATTCCGAGTTTAAATTGTTTAAATAAGTTGAGAGTTCTAAGTTAGCCTGATTAATCTTACACTAACAATGCTTAGAAAGACTAAAATTCTTATTATTGACTTAAAATTAGAAATTCACTTGCCAAAAGTTTGTTTTTCGCAGTTCAGTGCACTGCTTTACGTTTAGTAACAATCCCACAAATAATGAAGTCTTATCAGACGTCATTAAACACCTCGTTTAATTATATTATTGACTATAATAGTGTGATCTGTGTGTGTTTATTCGTAGGGAGTAGGGCACAGGGCACATGGGTATTTGGGCCGTGTCCCATTACGTCTTCTGCTGAGATTCTGGTTAATAAATAAACACTAACTTCACATTTTAGAGAAATTATAGTGCGAGTAGTAGGTCAAGTGTGTAAGGGTGTCTTGTCCAGATGGACACACACACACACACACACACACACACACAGTTACACACTCTATACACACAATTCACACACACTTGCTTCCCTGCAGGATGGATCTAGTCTGGGGCACAGGGCAGTGAGGACACTGATACATCACAGTAAGAGGCTGTCTGATGCTCTTACACACACACACACACACACACACACACACACACACACACACACACACACACACACACACACACACACACACACACACACACAGAAGCAGCTGTAGTCAGTGGCAGTGATGGAATCCAGATGGAGCTGAAGTTCATTAAAGCCCGAGTTCTTGAGTTCTGCAGGTTCTGGTTCTGGTTCTGTGGTTTTGGGTTAAAGTTGAGGAACCGGTCTGTTATAAACCCTCAGAGCAGAACCTCTGACCCGGTCCAGCAGCTTTTATAGAACCAGAGAGATTTCACACCTCTTTACACCTTCCTGCTGTAAAACATCTCCACTTACTGACTTACTGCCCCCAGAACCACCGAGATCTCACCCACTAAACAAAGATTCCACTTAAAAATGATGAGTTTCTTTATTTTAGCAAATTAAAAACCTCTGGAATATAATCAAGAGGAAGATGGATGATCACAAACCATCAAACCACCAAACTGAACTGCTTGAATTTTTACACCAGGAGTAAAGCAGCATAAAGTTATCCAAAAGCAGTGTGTAAGACTGGTGGAGGAGAACATGATGCCAAGATGCATGAAAAAAAACTATAATTAAAAAACAAAAAAACTTTATGAATATGAACTTGTTTTCTTTGCATTATTTGAGGTCTGAAAGTTCTGCATCTTTTTTGTTATTTCAGTCATTTCTCATTTTCTGTAAA
Source organism: Astyanax mexicanus (assembly GCF_023375975.1). Lineage (NCBI taxonomy): Eukaryota > Metazoa > Chordata > Actinopteri > Characiformes > Acestrorhamphidae > Astyanax > Astyanax mexicanus. Next base: position 38,100,988 of record NC_064429.1, read on the forward strand.
TAAATGCTCTAAATGAGAATATTTTTATTTGTAATTTGGGAGAAATGTTGTCTGTAGTTTATAGAATAAAACAACAATGTTCATTTTACTCAAACATAAACCTATAAATAGCAAAATCAGAGAAACTGATTCAGAAACTGAAGTGGATTCTTTATATTTACTTGTTTTAAGTGATATTCCCTGACAAAAGATAAACTTAAAAAAATATTGTATTAATTTCTCAATTAAAAATTAAAATTGCAAAGCATCTGCTGATATAATCTACACTATATCTATAATTTTAGTAGAATAAACTGCTTAAAACTATTTTCATTACTTAGAAATAAGAAGATAAATCCTACAATATCCATCTACTACACTGCAAGATAAAAAAAAGAATATATAAACATATACCACTGTGTAAATCAGTTTCTCTGATGTTGCTATTTATAGGTTTATGTTTGAGTAAAATGAACATTGTTGTTTTATTCTATAAACTACAGACAACATTTCTCCCAAATTACAAATAAAAATATTCTCATTTAGAGCATTTATTTACAGAAAATGAGAAATGACTGAAATAACAAAAAAAGATGCAGAACTTTCAGACCTCAAATAATGCAAAGAAAACAAGTTCATATTCATAAAGTTTTAAGAGTTCAGAAATAATCAATATTTGGTGGAATAACCCTGGTTGGTTTTTAATCACAGTTTTTTTCATGCATCTTGGCATCATGTTTTCCTCCACCAGTCTTACACACTGCTTTTGGATAACTTTATGCTGCTTTACTCCTGGTGTAAAAATTCAAGCAGTTCAGTTTGGTGGTTTGATGGTTTGTGATCATCCATCTTCCTCTTGATTATATTCCAGAGGTTTTTAATTTGGTAAAATCAAAGAAACTCATCATTTTTAAGAGGAATCTTATTTTTTACAGAGCTGTATATATTTAGGCTTATATTTAGTTTGTCAGTACTGAGTGTAAAATCTCCTCAGGTGAGGGTAAAACTCTGTAATGAGTCAGTTTGAGTTATGAACTCATTCTGAAGCTACAGAGAGTGAATTTCTGTAAGATGTTTATCAGGGATTACTGCCTGCAGACTCTTACACAGGAGATATATGGTGCTTTGTGTGTGTGTGTGTGTGTGTGTGTGTTGTCTCTCAGGTCGGTGAGGTAGTGTGTTTATAGCTGTGCTTCATACCTCTCTCTGAAGCTCGGCAGGTTAGAAAAATAGCAGCTTTCACTTTAATTTGATGGATTGCAAAATAGGAACTTCTGCAGTTTCAGTCCAAACAGCCCTAAATCACAGCCGTCACCAGCTTCCGGCCTTACAGCCATCCCCACACACACACATATATACACATATACATACATAACATGTGCAGAAATACAGTCTATTTTTACACATTCTACCCACCTGGTTTAAACAGCAGCAGATCTTCTGAATATATCTACACTGATGGGCGTGGTGTTCTGGAAATGAGGTGTGTTCAGGTACATTTCTGGAGTTTTATCTTGTTTATCTTGGTAACAGAAAACACAGGAGCTCCACTGACTGAATACAACCTAGACAGACGCCAACAGTCAGACGCTCATCGCTATCTCGGCAACACAGGCGCCGTGCCGAGCCGAGCGTACACCCCCACTTATTACACACACATGAACACACAGCAGCACAAACCCAACTTTTACATCAACAATAAACAGAATAGTAAATAAAATAACATTGCTGTTCCCGTAAATGAGCTGCTGGAGCTCCTTCACAGCGTCAACCAGCAGCTCAGTTTCCTCTGCTGAGAAGAGTTTGTTGAACACGTCCAGGTAGCTGCACCGTTACAATAGCAATCCACCAAAGTCAGAGCTCACCTGATCTACTCTTAAAGAGAATGATGAGCTCTTAAAGTGACATGCTGATTAATTAAGAGAATGAGTAAATGCCTTTTGCCTGTTTAAAGCTACACAAGGTGTACTTGTCCCGTCGTTACGATAGCAAAGACACACAGTTAGCTCGTCAAAAGATCCACCTAGAGAGAGATTCACTCTATCTGGATGGAGAGATTTATCTGGATAGGGGTTTTACTGAACGATGAGAAGCCAGAATGAAAACCAGCTGAAACGAGTTGTCCCCCTGTCACAGGGGGACGTAGGGCCCTCGCATAACAGCGCAAATCGTACCGGGCCAAACCGAGAAACCGATAAAAGTAATTTTGAGGTCTTATTAAGTGTGGCAATTTTCAAGAGTTTTCTATCCTGCCAAACATGTGAAATACCCATTTAAAATACAGGTGGCGCTATAGAGCTGTTAAAACACATGTATTTGAAATTCTAATTCTACATCAAACAACAGCCTCAGATAAGCAGGCCGGTCAAAGTTTGTGAGTTTTTCTCCGTTATAACCTCCTCAAAACACCTGGCATTACCTAGGTGTCAACCTCGTGTTTTGATGTGGCATCTCAAGAATTCAACTGTCCGCCATTTCGTACTCGTTTAAGATATCGACTATTCCTTCACAATTTATCATCAGATAAGATCATTGTTTATTTGTACCCCAAAACCAAGAGAATTCAACTAATTTTCTTGGAGTAGTTTGACAACATATGCAAAAAATGTGTGTAAAATGCAGATGTTTCAAAATGGCCGACTTCCTGTTGGGCGGAGTCAGTCCTAAAAAACGGAAACGTGTCTACTGATGTCTCTTGTGTTTTTGCCAAGTTTCAGGAATTTTCAATCATCTGTGTTCTGACCGTGTCATGGTTTCACTTTGGTTTAGTGTTGCGTCTCTAGTCAATCAATTGCTCGCCATTACGTCACCGCTTTAGCGATCAATTATTCCTTTGGCAATTTTCATCAACTGTGTCTGATGTTCATTCTCAGCTAATTTAGAGGTAATCTGACAAAGACTTTGGGCGGAGCTAATACAAGCCAATTGCATATATGTGCAGAGTGACAGTATCTACGCTCCTACCAAAATTTGAGAACATTAGACAAATTTTGACACATCCAAAGCTAATTTATTAAATGAACGAATTAGGGGGCGCTGTAGAGTCTGCTAGCTACACATGAAAAAAATATCACAATATTTGTAAAGTGTTTTTAGCTCTTATGCAATCTGACAATTTTCAAGAGTTTGAGCATTCCTGTAATGTCAAATATACATTGAAACCTAGGTGGTGCTATAGAGCCAATGAAATACGTATATTCAAAATTTCCATTTCAGATGAAAAGACAGAATACGTCAAGGCGCCTTGCAACGTTTCGTGAGTTTTCATCCATTGTAACCTCCTCAAACACCTACCAACACCAAGACGTATTCACTTCCTGTTTTAATGGGGGATATCAAGCAATTCAACTGTCTGCCATTTCGTCCTCGTTTAAGATATTGACTATTCCTTCGCAATTTATCCTCAGGTGTGTTAGTAGTTTATTACTGACAAATATCAAGAGTATTCCCTAGGAGGAGTTCGACAAAGTATGCGGAAAATGTGTGTAAAACGCACATATTTCAAAATGGCCGACTTCCTGTTGGGCGGGGTCAATCATACCAATGGTGACAATGTGTGGAATGATGTCTATTATGTTTCTGTAAAGTTTCAAGATTTTTCAAACACCTGTGTTCTGACCATGCTAATGTTTCTATTTGGGCTAGTGTTGCGTCTCCATTAAATTAACTGCCCGCTGTTACGTCATCGTTTCAGCTATCGACTATTCCTTCGCAATTTAGCACCACATATGTCTGGAGCCCATTCAGGCCTAATTTAGAGATAATCTGACAAAGACTCTAGGAGGAGTTCAAATGAGTTCGTGAAAAATGTGTAAAAATTCTACAAATTTCAAAATGGTCGACTTCCTGTTGGGCGGAGCTAATACATGCCAATTGGTAATATGTGCGGAATCAAATTGTCTATGTTTCTGCCAAAAATCGAGAATATCTGAGAATTTTTGAGAAGGCCACGGCTAAATTATTAGCCCAACCAAATAGGGGGCGCTGTAGAGTCATCTAGCTACACGCGACAAAAATGACAATATATATCTCAATCATTTCGAGGTCTTAATGAATCTGCTAATTATCAAGAGGCTGAGCGCTTTCCATAAATGTCATGTAAAATTGGTGGCGCTAGAGAGCCGATGAAACACGAATATAGAAAATTTTAATTTAAGGTCAAAGTATGGCCGAAGCCAAATAGGTCTGTTAAATTTTAGGAGTTTTCAAACATCTTAACCCCTCCGAAAACCAGCGGGAAACTTTTTTTTTTGCGACTTCCTGTCAAAATGGCCAACTTCCTGTTGGGCGGAGTCAAATAAAACCAAGTGATCCTTGTTCTTTATGAGGAGGTTAATGAGCGTACCAAAATTGGTGCACATTGGACAAACTTCATCCCGGCCACTGCCGATGTTTGGGGGCGCTATAGAGCTCCTGAACCACGACCACGCCCATGCCTTATGTAACTTTTTCATTTTCGCTGAGTTTTAGGCCTATGCCAATTTGTATGAGTTTTCGAGTATCGGAAAGGCCTCAAAAATGGGCGAACCTGAATATAATAAAACAATAGGGCTTTGCACCTCCTGTGCAGGCTTCGCCTCTGCCTTCGGTGCTCGGGCCCTAATTAAACAGGAGTAACGAGGCTGTTTTTATTAAATTTAAGGAGTAAAAAGTTCAGATAATTGTGTGAAAATGTAAAAATAATGATTACTCCAGTAAAGTATAGATAAAGTATAAAATATCTAAAAGTATATATAAAGTTTTCCCCCCTCCCCCCTCTTCATATAGAAAAACCAGTGTAATTTACATCTATACATGAATATGTCCGGATATATAATCTATCAGTATTGATTTGTGTTTTGCCTGGATGTTCCTGGCTATGTATATAGTTTTAAAACAGAATAAAATTAAAACAAAACAAAACGAGATGAGTGATGTATAATTTTTTGATGAAAGTATATATATTTATATATGTATAAATATATATATTGTTCACAAAAAATAAATTAGGCTTTCATTAATAGTGTGCTTTATAGAGCAAGAAATAAAGGTAATGTAATGTAAGTATTTGTACTGACTGTTTTCAGAAGCCGAACTGCGGAGTTTTTTCACGACTTCCGTGCAAAAGACGAAAACAAACCACAACACAGCGAGAATGCCGCGGCACCGAGCCAAGCTGGAGGAATGCACCCCTCCTGCTCTCGCGCTCGTCTCTCTCTCTCGCGCCGGTCTTCCCGCCACGCCCACCGCAGGTGTTGACGGACAGCTCGTCGCCCTGATTGAGATCATTTGTACACCGGCTGTTTTTTTGTCGTTTTTTTTTCTTTCCAGAGTGTGTGCACGTGTGTGTGTGTGTGTGTGTGTGTTTTTTTTTTGCGAATGCCAGCAGATGGGAATGCTAGCGCTAAGTGCTAGGCTGTCATGTTTGCCAGCTTCCCTGTCATTCAGAAACACACACACACACACACACACACACACACCTGTGGCAGTAAAAAAACAAAAACAAAAAAAACACCTATTAGCCATTTTCAGGTATCTATTTTTAGCATCACACAAACACAACACGCAAATTTACAAATGATTAATGTGCCTCAGATGTTTGTCACCATGGAAACCGAACTGGCAACAATGTTTTCCCATGACATACGATACCCTATAAAAAAAATAGTACAACAACAAAGAAAAATCAACATCAAGTTTATCAACAACAAGTCGCAATGAGTGCCTGTGATTCACCTCCGTGCACACAGGGGGCGCTAGTATATATATATGCTAGTCTGCAGATAATAGCGAGATAATGTGAACAGCGAGTTAACACGGATTCCTGGCCACTTCAGACACCAGTGCTTTATATTTCTATTCATTTCCTATTTCTGGCTGCTTTTGCTTTTTGAAGTATGTTTTAGGGTCATTGTCTTGTTGGAAGACCCAAGACACAAACCTTGATTTCCGACACTGGGCTCTACATTTAACCCAAAATCTCTTGTTCCTCTTTTGTTCAGATTTTAGAAAACATTCAGCAGTGGGATCCTCCTGAAAATTTTCAATGAATTATTTGTTAATATTTTCCATGATTTTGGTTTGTGGAAAGTTTGGTCAGGTCATTGTCATGCTGGAAGACCCAAGACACAGGATGCAAACCTAGATTTCTAACACTGAGCCTGACATTAAGACCAAAAATCTCTTGTTACTCTTTTGTTCAGATTTTATTTCCGATTGTGTGCCAAAAGCAGCAAAACAAACAAAAAAAACATTTATTTGAACTTTGAACCTCCACCGTATTTGCGTGTAAATACTGTGTTCTTTTCTTTGTAGCCTCAATCAATTATTTGGTAAACAGTAAAATCATGTGCACTACCAGAAAGCTCTTTAGGAGATCTTGACTTCATCTGTCCACAAGACGTTTTCCCCGAAAAGGGAAAGCATTCAGCAGTGGAATCCTGCTGAAAAATGTTAATGGATAATTTGCACTAACACTGATGCACCCAGAGCCTGCAGGACGGTGTTCATTTATTTGGAATTTAATTGAAGCTGCTTCTCCACTATAAAGACTATGCAACGTTCCAAACTTTCATCAATTTCTCTTCTCCAGCCACGTCCAGGGGGGGTAGCTACAGTATTACGGACAAAGGATCATCAAGATATCCAGAGATGGACCTGTAACATTGAGATTGTTTTTATAATTTTTCATGATTTTGGTTTGTGGAAAGTTCAGGTCAGGTCATTGTCATGCTGGATAACCCAAGACCTAGGATGCAAACCTAGATTTGTGACAGTGGGCTCTACATTAAAACCCAAAATCTCTTGTTACTCTTTTGTTCAGATTTCTGTTTTGTATGCCAAAAACAGCAAAACAGCCCCAAAAAATCGTAGAACTTCACCGTATTTGACTGCTCTTTTCTTTGTAAGCCTCATTCAGTTTTTTAGTAAAAAGTAAAATGATGTGCACTGTCAAAAAGCTCTTCAGAAGCTCTTGATTTCATCCGTCCACAAGATGTTTTTTTCAGGAATAAATTGAACTATTCCTCGAGGCACAGAAAATTAATCCATAATTCTTTTTTTTTATCGAGTAACTCGAATTACTCAAGTAATCGTTTCGCCCCTTGACAGTAATGCAGTATATATATATATATATATATATATATATATATATATATATATATATATATATATATATATATATATATATATATATATATATATATATATATGGCTACCGTACATATAATATGATATTGTATATTTTTTATATTCTGGTCTCGGAACAAATAAAAAAGTGATTCAGATCCAATAAAAAAAAATAGATCAGATTTGACGGGTATCTGCTCTAAAGCTACACACTGATCAGATCAGATATATGTATTTATTAGAGAAATACACGCGAAAGACTCGAAAACATCAGATCTGAAATCGATTTAATCTAGAAGATCATGTTTCCTGCTTTTAACCAGTTCCAGCAGCGCCTTCGCTGCCAGAAACCTCCGTCGTTCTGATCTGACACATGTATGACTGATTATCTGTTTATTTATGTTGTAATGCAGAACTGCGTAACTCAGTCACCCAATAAATCAGAGAGAACCGGTACGGCCGCATTCGGGACGGAGATCTGGCAACCCGACCGTCTTCTGCTCTACAACAACATGATCTTGCAGGTTCATCCAGCCCCACATTATCATCATCATATACCAGTGCTTCTTAAAATATCAGAATAGCATTAAACACCAGTTTAAAATGTGAAACTCATATATTATATAGATGTATTAAACACAGAGTGATCTATTTTAAGAGTTTATTTATTTTATTGTTGATCATTAATGAAGCTTACAGCCAACGAAAACCCAAAAATCAGTGTCTCAGAAAATTTGAATTTTATATAATAAGACCAATTGCCAATTACTTTTAGTAGTGTGGGCAGTGTGCCATGTCCTGCTGGAAAATGAAATCTGCATCTCCATAAACCATCACTGATTGGTGGAAACTTCACACTAGACCTGGAGCAGTTTGGACTGTGTGTCTCTCCACTCTTCCTCCAGACTCTGATCCCTTCATTTACAAATAAAATGTAAAATTTACTGATGATCAGTGATGGTTTGGAGCATCTCATAATGATACAGGTTAAATTAGAAAATATTGGAATTGATATTAAACTAAGACTAAGACTAAGAGCTAAAACCTGTACTGGATGTAATATATCTAATTTAAACTTTTAGAAAGCTGGTGATTGTTTTACTGTTTTAACTTAATAAATCCTTTTTCTTATTATTGAATTTTCATTATTTGTTACGCCCTCGCTATGTTTTCCTGTGTTTTCCCCGTTTCCTAGTGTGTTTCTCTTGTACTTTTCCATTACGTGTGTGTAATTTGTAGCTCCGCCCCTTGTTACCTGTTTCCCCAGGTGTTCATTGTTTCATGTTTAGTATAAATAGTACTTGTTAGTCTTCGTTTGCTGTCGGTCTTTGCACCTTCCCACGTTTGTTTGTCTCTTCACGCTATTTGCTATTGTTTTGCCACGTCACGTTTGTTTATTTCATGTTTCTGTATTTACTCGTTCTTGTTTATTTCTTGTCACGTTTATTTCCTGTTTGTTTCTTTGTCTATTTTGTATATATATATATTTACGTAGTTATCCCTGTATATATCCCTAGCCCTGTTTCTTTGTTATCTGTTTAGCTTAGCTCTCTGTTTGTTTATGTACATATATTTATATTCGTCATTCCCCTATTTGTTTATTTATTATTATTAAAGTCATGTCTTACCCGTTTAAACGTCCGCCTCCCATCTGCTCATCCCGCGTTACATTATTCTTACTTTTTATTTATTTATTTATTTTTATTCTTATGATTCTCATTCTCATTAATTGTATCATCCTTTACAACATTTACTTAATTTTTACTATAATTTTGCCTTTTTTATATTTGATAAATTCCTTACCTTGGTTATTTTAAATTATTTTTAATATATATAATATATATATATATATATATATATATATATTTATTATTATTTCTAATTACTTATCTAATGGTTTCAATCCCTTTTATACTGTAATTGCTCAGCAGCACTGTAAATGAGATCACCCTCAATGTATTCCAGAGTGAAAATAAAGATTGATTAATCGATTGATTGATATCTAAACAAAGATCATATATGAAGGTGACAAGATCAGATTTAATTTTTTGCTATGTTCACATTACAAACTGTAAATAAATCAGATTTGATGTTTGACATGATCATCAGAATTATCTTTTTATATATTTTTGCTTGCATTTGATAAAGCATCTAGAACAAATATATCTGATCTTGGATCTAGGACTAAATATTAATACATGAAATATAATGTAAATACGTGTGTGTGTGTGTGTTGGTGTTATTATAAAGATGCTGTAGTAATCATTATAATATTATAATATAGTAGTAACAGAAAGTTCCAGTAGAGTCTACTTGTCTATATTGTGTCTCTCAGACAGTCCTTTACAGTATATCCAGCAGGATTAGCTTTAGCCAGGATTAGCTCTTCAGGGCTGCTGTGATTGGACGAGGTGGTTTACGAGGTATCGTAACTACGCTGCGTAGCTGAATGAGTTCGTACGAAGTGGATCCCCCGCGAGCGCTAACGGCCTCTAAAGCTTCTTCTGCTTAACCACGGAAAATAAACTTTGATGATCAACTTAAAAAGTCATTACGCTAAAATATGCGGGACAGATGTCCGGGCCGGGGGCGGAGGGGGCGGGGCCGGGTTCGGGTCTGGGTTTGGGCCGGTTCCAGACGGGCTGTAATGTTAAACTTATGGGACAGAGAGAGAGAGAGAGAGACCACAGCTCCAGCCTTAAGCCTCCAAAAATCCCACCGTACGCGCTGTCAGAACCATGAGGAATTTATTACTAATGTTCATCAGCTGCAGCTCCCCGTCTTCATCCCTCCCTTTCAGAGAGAGAGAGAGAGAGAGAGAGAGAGAGAGAGAGAGAGAGAGAGAGAGAGCAAACACTTATTTCATTCTTATCTTCTTGCATTCTTATTGGTCTTTGTTTTTTTTTTTAAATCAGATTGTATGTCTATATATGTGTGTGTGTATATATATATGTGTATATATATATATATATATATATTTGTATGTTGTACCCATTAATCTATATCTGTACTATTTATCTGAAATGCTTTGATAATACAAATGTAATTTTGTCACGTCAATAAAGCAAACTGAACTGAGATAGAGAGAGAGAGAGAGAGAGAGAAAAAGAGCAAAAGAGAGAGAGAAAGAGAGAGAGAGAGAGAGAGAGGGAGAGAGTAACAAAGAGCAAAAGAGAGAGAGTAAGAGCAAAAAAGAGAGAGAAAAAAGTGAGAGAGAGAGAGAGAAAAAAAGCGAAAAAGAGAAAGAGAAAGAGGGAGAGAGAAAAAGAGTGAAAGAGAGAGAGAGTAAGAGCAGAGAAAGAGAAAAAGAGAAAAAGAGAGAAAAAGAGTGAAAGAGAGAGAGTAAGAGCAGAGAAAGAGAAAAAAGAGAAAAAGAGAGAAAAAGAGAGAGAAAAAAAGAGCGAGAGAGAGATTCTCCTTTTATCTTCTCTAACTCTGTGCAGTTCCTCCTCTGTTGACTCGCCATGGGATCATCAACGTTCCCAACGGACTCCAGACATTTATCAGACTCAGGAACACAAGATAAGCAGAACCAGAACAACAATTGAAACCTTGTGCATCTCGAAAGCGTGTGTTAATCATATTTGGGGCGTAATGTGAAATAATAAACCAATCAGAGTGTCTCTTTAAGAGCTCATCATTCTCTTTAAGAGTAGATCAGGTGAGCTCTGTCTTTGGTGGATTGCTATTGTAATGGTGCAGCTACCTGGACGTGTTCAACAAACTCTTCTCAGCAGAGGAAACTGAGCTGCTGGTTGACGCTGTGAAGGAGCTCCAGCAGCTCATTTACGGGAACTTCCTGTAAGATTGCGACGATATATTTTGTTGGTGGAAATGCGTATAAAAGTTAAAAACTGGAAAAGAAAGATAGAAAGAAAGAAAGAAAAAGAAAGAAAGAACTTCTCTTTTATCTTCTCAAGTCTGTTTAGTTGCACCATGGTAACCTCAACCGTCCCAGTTGAAGGTCAACTAATGCAAAAATTATATTTTATATTACTCTTAAAGTATCCTCTACAGCTCTGAGTGGTCCAGGCAGTCTAAAGTGCTGCTACTATGATTGGGTAATCGCTAGTTTGAATCCTGGTCATGCAGCTTGCCATTTACCAGCTGCCGGAGCCCCGAGAGAGCAAACACAGTTGGTCTTGCTCTCTCTCTGGGTGGGTACAGTACAGTAGATGGTGCTCTTCTCTTTCCCCTCATCACTCCTTGGGTGATGTGGATCAGGACAAGCCTGCGTCTGTGAGCTGTGAGTGTGAGTTCACATGTGTCGGTGATAGTAATAGGGGGAGTCCTAATGAGTGGGTTGGGTAATTGTCCTTGTAAATTGGGAAGAAAATGGAATAAAAATGTGTGCATTCGCAACAAAGACCATCAAAAACGTTATAATGATGGAACTGGCACTCATCAGGACCACGCCAGGAAAGGAAGAGCAACAGTAGTTTAATCTTTAGTACAGGATAAGATCCTCACAGTAAAACAAATCGTCCTGATGCCTGAATCCTGTGGGTACTCGTGTTTTTATAGATAATCGTGAGTCACAGTGTCAAAAACCACATAAACAAGTCTAGCTCAGATTACTCAACATCCCAGCATGCTCTGGGGCGAGCATGAGACTCAGGGGCAAGAATAGACTGGTATCTGGGATGGTCTGGACTGGGTTTGTTGGCTTCTAAAATAATAATAGGACAAAACAACAGTAAAGAGAGATAATGTGAAGCTATAGGAAAAAAAAAATCGAAATTTCTTATTTTTAAAATTCAATTTCATTTTTTTCCTAACTGGCATTTGTTTTGCTTATTTTTCAATTTCTTTTTACCACCAATTAAGATTTTAGGTGTTTTTGTTCACATGTTTTATTTTGTTTTCCCCACTTAAGATTTTTTTTTCTGAAATCCATTTTAATTCTTTAATTCTGTTCATGTATTTCACTTTACAGAAATCAGTGTGTGCTTCTAGTATTGCAGCAACCAAAATTAGTTTGATTATAATTAAAATTTAAATTAGTATGATCAAAAGATTTCATTAAATTAAAATTAGTTTATTTAAAATAAAACAAAATAATTAAAAATTGTATTTAAATTAAAATTAGTTAATTCAAATAAAAAATGTAAATCATTTTAAATTTGATTTAAAATTAAAAATAAACAATAATTGTAATATTTTAAAAATTGTTTTACAATTAAAATAATTTGATTAAAAGGTTTAAAATTAAAATGTCAATTAAATTTACAAATAATTTTAAATATTTTAAATTTTATTTAAAATTATAGTTTATCTGATTAGAACAAGAAATGTAAAATTAAATAAAGTCTTTTTTTCTGGATAAACTCATTGACTCTGCAGGTCCTGTAAGGGACTCAGTGCTCTACCTTTACCTGCTCAGATTGTGGCACCTGTCCAGGTGTGCCAGTCAGACAGGTGAGCCAGTTATTCAATGAAACATTGCTTTTATTAGCTCTGGCAGTGAGCCAATGTGGCAAAATGGACACACACACACACACACACACACACACACACACACACACTGTTGCACGCATGCACGTACGCATTTAAACTATTTAAGCCATACAGCGATTAGCAGCTGTCGCAATTAATCATAGATTTTTCTTTATTGACTGCAGATTCTACACCCTCTCCAGCTGCTGTATCTCCAGATCTGTCCCTGATTATAGAAAATGTGTGGGATGCTATTGGACGCTGAAGTAAATAATAATAATAATAATAATAATAATAATAATAATAATAATAATAATAATAATAATAATAAATCTTATTAAACACGTGCTCCCGAACGACTGATCCCGATTACATGCAAATTATTAACGCTTCTCTTCCACGCTTCGTACGACAAAAAATAAAAAGAACAAACGAACAAAACCAGGCCGACCCGAGCCAACCCACCAATCAGTCAGCTCTGTCAGCAGGGGGCGGAGTCAGCTCTCAACTGCCAGGCATAAATCACTACCTTAGCTACAGGCCCTGCCACTCACTCGCACAACTAAACACAAACTACTCAGATGTTCTCAGCTGTTCTAGATACAGAACAGTTCTCTACCTTTTCTTACACTATTAAAATAATTTAACATTTATGAAATAAAAAGTGGTAGTTTGCGTGTTATTAAGTGATGACATATTTATCCCTTAACTGTTTTCATGTCTTTAATATTAATCTACAATGTACTCAAAACCCAAAGCAGCTCCACATCGTCATTATAATATTTTTCTGAGGAGTTATTAGCATTTAAAAGACAATTAAATTCCATTGAAATAATGATAGATAGATGGATGAATGGACAGACAGACGGACGGACGGACGGACGGAGAGATAGATAGACAAATAAACAGACAGACAGACAGATAGCTAGATAGACATACACAAATAGTTGTACTTGACTTTTGACAAAAGCTTTGGACAAAAGCGTCTGCCAAATGTAATGTAATGTAATGTAATGTAAAAAAATAGATATATAGCTGGTCAGATGGCTAGATAGACAGAAAGATAGCTAGATAGTTACACAGACAGACAGACAGACAGACAGAAATAAGAAGACAGAGAGACAGATAGCTAGATATACAGATGGACAGATAGATAGACAGATACATAGACAGATAGACAGAAAAGACAAGACAGAAAGAGACCGACAGCTAGACAGACAGACAGACAGATAGATAGACATGTTGTACAGAGTGTGATTATAGCACAGATAAAAATGGACTGTGATTTAAAAAACATATGAGACTCGTTCCTCATCCGTCCTCCTCTCTCTTCCAGCTTCACTGGACAGAGTCTGATGGTCTTTCGGGACAAAAGATCTCCTGAGTCTGTCTGTAGAGCAGCTCTGTGACAAGAACCTGCCACTGAAACTGAAACTGCGCCTATGATCCATAAAGATGGTGAGCCATAAAGTGGGTGATGGAGTTTTTAACGCTTTTATTAACAGGCCACAGTGTAAGATCACTAGCTAAGATGCTGAGAAATCACTATTTTACACCAATAACAACCAGCTTTAATTAGCTCAACATATTCTAAAAGGGTCGGGACATTTAAAACGAGGGACTGAGAAGCTCTTCTGAAGTTCTTCTAATTCTTCTTTAACTAAGACGGAAAGAAACCCGAACTTGACGACACGCGTCCCGCCGTCCGACGTTCCGACCGGATTCCAGATCCGCTCGCATGATTAATGAAGAGCGACGAGGTTAGGAAGGAATTCCCGTCACTCTGCAGCGCGAGAGTTCACCCCGACGCGAGAGGCGATTAGCTATCAAAGCTAGCGGCGCGAGAGGGAGGCTGCTGAAATGGATATTGATTTCAGTGCTGAGTAACAGCGGACCGAACCAGCCCCCGGAGCAGCTGGGCCCCGCCGGGTCTGTTTAGATTGGCTCTCAGAACAGAGCGGTGTTTCTGCAACACACACATTCCTGCAAACACACACACTCGTACGCTCAGTGTGTGTGTGTTAGTGTGTGTGTGGTGATGCGTGTCGGCTTACGGTTATGAAAGGTGTCGCGGCGCGAGAACAATGGGCTCTTCCTGTCAGATAACATACCTGCATAAAGGTGCTGCTCAGACAGAAGCAGCAGAAACACACCTCTCCAATAATTACATAATCACCTGCAACACCATGTTTCAGTAAAATGAACATTGTAGTTTTATTCTATAAACTACAGACAACATTTCTCCCAAATTACAAATAAAAATATTCTCATTTAGAGCATTTATTTACAGAAAATGAGAAATGTCTGAAATAACAAAAAAGATGCAGAGCTTTCAGACCTCAAATAATACAAAGAAAACAAGTTCATATTCATAAAGTTTTAAGAGTTCAGAAATAATTAATATTTGGTGGAATAACCCTGGTTTTTTAATCACAGTTTTTTCATGCATCTTGGCATCATGTTCTCCTCCACCAGTCTTACACACTGCTTTTGGATAACTTTATGCTGCTTTACTCCTGGTGTAAAAATTCAAGCAGTTCAGTTTGGTGGTTTGATGGTTTGTGATCATCCATCTTCCTCTTGATTATATTCCAGAGGTTTTTAATTTAGTAAAATCAAAGAAACTCATCATTTTTAAGTGCTTAACACATTTTAACATCTTTGAGGAGCAGATACAGTAGCAAAAATACAAAGTATTAACAATTTGTCACCATACAACCACAAACATTTGTGTGGTTTTTCACACTATAAGAAGCACTGGATTATATTAGGAGCTCTATCAATAAACGTCTATTTTCATATATAAGGTGCACCGGATTATAAGGCACATTTTAAGCGACAAGGAACAGGGGTTACAGCGCAGTTAGCAGCTAATGCTAATGCTAATGCTGCTCCAGCCTTAATGCTGGAGAAACTTTACTGAAACTCCTGTATAACTCTGTACTTCAGTGGAGTGTCTTTACTGCTCCTTAATACCTGACTGATAGAATTCATACATACACACTAAGAAATATAAGTACAGATTTGTACTTAAAAGAGTATAAAACTTGTCTCTGGGGCTGTATCTTATATTGAGGTACGAAAAAAAGTACCTTTCAGTGAAAGTCCTTTTTTGTACCCATGGCTTTTGTGCCAGTAAAGATTATAAAGATTATAAACATTATCATCAACTGAATATGGCTCAAAAACTTGATGATCCAAAATTGTCTGGCTTTCAAATAAAAAATGTGCAATTAAATTATATATAGTGTATTAGTAGAGTGATACAGAATACTGAATGTACCTTTTACCTGGTTAAATGGTACAAATCTGTATTTATTGCTGTTAGTAATCACTTTGTACTTCAGAGGAAATAAATCTGACCCTGTAAAGACCAATATTATACCTTTGAGGGAACAATTATAAAGACTGTACCTCTGTTTTTTAGAGTGCACACACACACACACACACACTAAAAAGACTCTACTTTTATACTTGATTTTATTTATCCTATATTATCCTATCCTTTTTTGTAATTTTCCCCTCTGGGATCAATAAAGTATCTATCTATCCATCTGTCTGTCTGTCTGTCTGTCTGTCTGTCTGTGGAAGCAGAAAGATGGTTGTACGATGGAGGAGGTGGTGGTGGGGAACCCTGGTCACCGTCATGCCGAGTGCATTATACAATGTAGTAAAAGGGTGTTCAATTACACACTTACACACGCTCTCTCACACACACACACACATATCCCTATACACAATCGCACACTAAAAAAAATACTATTTTATAGTTTATTTTATTATTTTTACTGTATCATTATCTTATCCACTAAAAAAGACTCTTTCATACTTGTTTTTATTATTTATACTGTATTTTTTTATCTGTATCATATTATCTTATCCTTTTTTGTAACTTCTGTGTACCGTGTCTACCTGCTGCCTACCTATCTGTCTATCTGTCTGTCTGTCTGTCTGTCTGTCTGTCTGTCGAAGCAGAAAGATGGTTGCGTGGTGGAGGAGGTGCTGGTGGGGAACCCTGGTCACCGTCATGCCGAGTGCATTATGCAATATAGTAAAAAGGTGTACTATTACACACTTACACACACACACACACACACACACACACACACACACACACATATCTCTATACACACTCTCACACACTCACACACTTCTCTCAGTGGCGGCCCACACTGTTTTAAAGTGCCGTTTCAGTTTTCCGGCTGAGTTAAGCTGATATTAACAGCTCACTCAGGCTGTGATGAGCTCCATGTGCCGCGGCGGGGGTCCGGTCCGGTCCGTACTGCAGAATAAAGACCCGGCGGGTTTTGGGGGGGTGGGGGGGGGGGGGGGGGGGCGGGGGGGATGGAACTGGGCTGTAATTCATCCTCAGTTCAGTTCAGAGTGTGTTTGTTTCTGCTGCTCATATTGGAATCGTATGAACAAACACAGATCTCAGGACGCTCCGCCGGGCCACCGTACCGCTCCGGTTCTCTATTTATTTGCTGGGATTGGGTTGTTGCGTAACCACACGCCGTTACTCTGATCTGAAACATACCCTCTCCCGCTGGAATGTACTGAATATATTACAGTATAGAGTCTGTGAGGAATCTGTACAGAGGACCAACAGCTTCAAACTTCAATTAAAAGTTCAGCTACTGCACCTCATACTGGTACACACACTGGGAAGCATGGAGAGAAATGAGAACAGCACTTTATCTGAGGAGCTCCTGCTGCTGTTCCTCGCAATATGAGCATTTTCATTCGAGCAAAATAGAAAAACAGCAGCAAACAGCGATGATTCACTCAGAAAGAGAAAAATGGAATTGCACAATCGATCCACAGCCCTGAGAAAAAGTTCCTCTCGTCCCCCAGACAAGCCCAGAATCGGTCCGGCACAAGTGATAAAACTCCCTAAAACTCTGGATACGAGGTACAAAAAAAAAAACTTTTTTACATACACAGCTCTGTAAAAAAAAATCAGTTTATAAGTTTATGTTTGAGTACAATGAACATTTCTTGTTTTATTCTATAAACTACAGACAACATTGCTCCCAAATTCCAAATAAAATACTCATTTAGAGAAAAAATTCAAGCAGTTCAGTTTGGTTGGATGGCTTGTGATGAGAGAAATAAGAACAGCACTTTATCTGAGGAGCTCCTGCTGCTGTTCCTTGCAATATGAGCATTTTCATTCGAGTACAATAGAAAACCAGCAGTAAACAGCGATGAATTACTCAGACAGAGAGACAGCTTGGAGAAAAGTTCCTCTTGTTATAAAACTCCCTAAAACTCTGGAAAACCATTAAGCCCCACTAAAGCCCAGCAGATATTTGAAAAAAAGGTCATGCAACCAAAATGGACCAAAATTATGATTATCCTCTGTTTGGATTTTGCAATATACTCTACAACACCACCGGAACAGAAACGGTTCTAAGAGTCCAGGCCTATCGTGGAACATACACAGACGTCCAGGAACTCAGCGTCTGGATTTGGTACATTTTTGCACTTTTACCTGGTAGCATTTGCGGCGCGAGAGCCGAGACGCGTCGCTGCCATTCTGAACCAGCTTTAGATAAGCCCTCCTGAACCCCGGTCACACCCACCGGGCTTACAGCTGACAGCCCGTTCCAGATCGTTGCTGTTCTGAAAAGGGCTGACAGCCAAGATGCTGGGCTTGGAACACACACACACACACACACCCACACACACACTGACACACACACATTAACACACACTGACACACACCTACACACTCCTGTATCTGAACTTCAAAAAGAGAAAGAGAAAAAGAAGAGGTGGCATCATTGGAAAAACAAGACAAACAAGATACGTCTGGAGGAATCAGCTAAAAGACAGGGGGCGGGGCTAAACGCTGGGTTAATAGAGTGCAAACACACACACACACACACACACACACTATACAAAACACACATGATACACAAACTTTTTCCATTGAAGCCACATACCCATATACACACCGATATATACCCATATAGAGACTGACACACTACCAATATATATATATATATATATATATATATATATACACACACACTGATACATACTGATACAGCTCTAGAAAAAAGTAAGAGTTTCTGAATCAGTTTCTCTGATTTTACTATTTATAGGTTTATGTTTGAGTAAAATGAACATTGTTGTTTTATTCTATAAACTACAGACAACATTTCTCCCAAATTCCAAATAAAAATATTCTCATTTAGAGCATTTATTTACAGAAAATGAGAAATGACTGAAATAACAAAAAAGATGCAGAGCTTTCAGACCTCAAATAATGCAAAGAAAACAAGTTCATATTAATAAAGTTTTAAGAGTTCAGAAATAATCAATATTTGGTGGAATAATCCTGGTTTTTAATCACAGTTTTTTATTTCATGCATCTTGGCATCATGTTCTCCTCCACCAGTCTTACACACTGCTTTTGGGTGATCTTATGCCTCTTATTTACAGTCAGCTCTACAGATACTGCACAATTTCATGGTAAATTAGTAAATTAATGCACACATGGGATTGTGTCGATCCAATAGCCAGCCAACAGATGTGCTGTATACAGAAACACACAATAACAGCAAGAGCAAGAGATTTAAAGAAAAAAAGAATCACACAGTTTTGCTACTGCAGCACAAGAATCAGAGCAAACAGCATTTCTGTTCCTTCGATCACAGAAAACTATTTACAAAACTGCTAAAAATCAAATATACAGATATACTGAGACATAGCTTTCTGTAGATCTACGATAAAACAAGTATAACATGAATCCAACCAATAGTTCCAACAACCTCCACAAGCTAGCTGAGATATAAATCAGACCACATATTTATTTAGAAATAACAATACTAATGTTTTAAAGTTCAGAATCAATCAATATTTGGTGGAATAACCTGGTTTTTAATCACAGCTTTCATGCTTTGTTCCACCAGTCTTACACACTGCTTTTGGGTTACCTTAATTTACTCGTAAAGCAAAAATTCAAGTGGTTCAGCCAAAATAGCATTTCTGTTCCTCCAGTCACAGAAAACTAATCACAAAACTGCTAAAAATCAAATAAACAGACATACTGAGACATACTGAGTCTTCTATAGATATATAATAAAAGAGGCTAAACATGAATCCAACCAAAAGTTCCACCATTAATCCAATTCCTCCACCAGTAAAGACCACAAAGCTACCCGAGATACAATCAGACCCCATATTTATTTAGAAATAACAATAATGTTTAAACTCAGGAATAGTTCATAATTAAATCAATATTTGGTGGAATAACCCTGGTTGTTTTTTAATCACAGTTTTTTTCATGCATCTTGGCATCATGTTCTCCTCCACCAGTCTTACACACTGCTTTTGGGTGATCTTATGCCTCTTATTTACAGTCAGCTCTACAGATACTGCACAACTTTATGGTAAATTAGTAAATGAATGCACACACTGGATTGTGTTGATCTAATAGCCACATACATTACAGAGTTTGTGTTTATTTGTAGGCGTCTTGTATACAAACACACACAATAGTAACAGCAAAGGACAATATTGATTATCATACAGTTACAGAAGAAAAATCAGAGCAAACACAGCATTTCTGTTCCTGCAACCACAGAAAACTAGGTCCCACTTTGTTACAGATTAACTACAGAGGTACAGGTTATGTAATTACACGTGTGTATTAAGGTTAATTTTGACTTGTGTAAGTACACTCACCCTGAACGAACCCAAAATTATATATAAATAATACACGTGTAAATACATAACCTGTACCTCTGTAGTTAATCTGTAACAATGTGTACTTCATCAGTAGTTACACTTTAGTTACATGGATTGTTACTGTGTAACTACATAGTACTTAAGGACACTTATTATAAAGTGGGACCGAAAACTATTTACAAAACTGCAGACATACTAACATATAGCTTTCTGTAGATCTATAATAAAACAAGCATAACACAAATAATCCAACCTACAGTTCCACCATTCATCCAATTCACCCACCAGTAAAGACCACAGAGCTACCTGAGATACAATCAGACCACAGATTTATTTAGAAACATCAATACAAAAGTTTTAAAGTTGGAATAACCCTGGTGGATTTTAGTAACAGTTTTTATGCGTCTTGGCATGTTCTCCTCCACCAGTCTTACACTCTGCTTTTGGGTAGCAGATCATTTCTGTTCCTTCTTAAGACCACACATCACAAGCTACCAGACATATAAATCAGACCACTGTCCAATCAGACAAGAAAAACACCACAAAACCAAAAGCATCACGCATCCCGACAGCACTCTGCTACAGCGAGCAGAAACAACAGCTTATAAACCCTCTGTTTCCTACCTTTAACGACTTCATAGATATTTCATTGATAACGATCAACAACGCAGTGATGAACCAATACTGCAAAGGAAAGATTGGAATAATTTTGATTAAATCACATAAAACCACACAATTACAGAACAAGTCACATTTCCTCATCTAAAAAAAAATATAATTTACATATATATTTCTCCCAATCTGATCAGTTTAGAATTATTAGATCTTATTTCTTTATTTTTAATATACAAACATTGAGTTTTCAGCATAGAATTAGCATAAACATGAGTCCTGTTACTCAAAACATAAAAAGTAACAGGAGTGAGTGCCATTAAGAGGAATGAATGCTAGTAACAGGAGTGAGTTCCAGTAACAGGAATGAGTAAAAGTAATAAAATATCATCTGTATCCTACCTTTGATGACTTCATAAATATTTCAGTGATAACGGTGAACGATGCAGTGATGAACCCAGACTGCAAAGGAAAGATTGGAATAATTGTAATTAAATTACGAAAATATATGTATATATTACAGAACAAGTCACATTTGCTCATCTAAAAAAAATATAATTTACATATATATATTTCTCCCAAACTGATCAGTTTAGAATTCTTAGATCTTATATGTTAATTTTTAAAATACAAATTTAGGGAAAAGTCACTAGAATGTGCTCAGTGTCTTCGTGCTGTTAGCATAGCCGCCATTTAGCTATTTTTTTATAGTTTTGCTAATTCTATGCTAAAAACTTAGTGATGTTACTCAAAACATAAAAAGGTTACAGGAATGAGTTCCATTAACAGGAATGAGTTTCAGTAACAGGAAAGAGTTCCAGTAACAGGAGTGAGTGCCAGTAACAGGAGTGAGTGCCAGTAACAGGAGTGAGTGTCAGTAACAGGATTAGTTCCATTAACAGGAGTGAGTGCCAGTAACAGGAGTGAGTTCCAGTAACAGGAATGAGTTCCAGTAACAGGAATGAGTTCCAGTAACAGGAGTGAGTGCAAGTAATTAAATATCATCTGTTTCCTACCTTTAATGACTTCATTGATATTTTCATTGACAACGGCCAATGATGCAATGATGGGCCGATTCTGCAAAGAAAAGATTGGAATAATTGTAATTAAATTACAAAAAAACCACACAATTACAGAACAAGTCACAATTCCTCATCTAAAAAAATATAGTTTACATATACTACATATATATTTCTTCCAATCGGATCAATTTAGAAGTCTTGGATGTTATTTGTTTATTTCTAAAATACACATTTCTTTCATGTTTTCATGTAATTCTATGCTAATGTTACTTTCAGTTACATAAAAAGTAACAGGACTGAGTGGCAGTAACAGGAATGAGTCCCAGTAATTAATGTCACATCCTGGTCTTGTCTCTGTGTTATTCCCATGTGACCTGTGCTCTTGTGTCTCTTGTCAGTAGATTTCCACCACGTGTTTCTCATTTGTAGCTCCGCCCCTTCCCCAGGTGTTTCCAATTCTAGTGTGTTTTATGTTAGTATATTAGCCCTCCTCTGCCACTTTGTCTCGGTCGGTCTTTGCACCTTCCTCTGTTGTTTTGTCTCTCTGTGTTTCTCTGCGGTTCATAGCCCTAGTTCTTGCTCCGTGTTTATTTCTTGTTTAGTTTTCTAGTTTCTTGTTTCTTCCTCGTTTCCCCAGTTCCCTGCTTAGTTCCTTGTTAATTCCCTGTATATATATCCTTGCCTTGTTTAGTATTGTATTTATTTATTAAATTATTATTTATTTTCACCCTACCTGCACTTGCGTCCGTCTCCTCGTCTCCCTGCCTGGGTATCCCTGACAATTAAATACAATTTGTGTCCTGCCTTTGATGACTTCATAGATATTTCATTGACTACGGTCAACAAATTAATTCTTAGAGCTTATTTGTTTTTTTATTATTTTTTTTTTTTTTTTTTTGCATTTCGTTGCAGTAGTGTATTCGTGAAATATATATATATATATATATATATATATATATATTTTTTATTAAGTGTTTTGTAAAATATCGCCAAGAGTATCGTTATCACAAAAATACCATTAAAATCATGATATTATTTTAGGGGCATATCGTCCACCACTAGTTTATACAGCAGAACTGAATATCATGTATCTTAAACACATATGAAGACATAAAAAGATAAAAATTATCCCTCATTTTTTGTTTTTCTCACTTTCTGTAGATCTGGCGCCCGCTCTGAATTCAGATCTCCATCAGGAGGAGATACCTGCAATTTGTCATCCATATAAAATAACACTCTATATCCATCCCTCCACCCCTCCTTCATTATTCCCTCAGGGGACGGCTCTCCCCCTATCACTTACGACTCAGCCCCGCCCCCAGCCCGAAAGCCCCGCCCACTTTTACAACCTGTTGCCCAGAAGCTGTAGAGATTTAGTATCTGACTTTTTTTTACAGCGCGAGAGCTCAACATGACTGGAGGCAATACAGAAATATATATATATATGGTATATTCCACAGATTCAGTGCCATTTCTGTCCATAGGAAATGTATACATATATAAATGCGACACAAAATATTTTTAAAATAAGTTTTATTATTAAGCATAGTGTCTGGTACACTTAAAAGTAAGATATGTAATTAAAAACACTAATAAAAACTACTTAGAACACTGAAAAAATAGCATTTCTTACCTGCCTCCTCTCAATACTATAAACTTAACATGAAATATAATTGTTAATATAAATAATTCTTCAGAGATGTTTTTATTTTTTTTTTGCATTGCATTTTTTCCCATAATATTTACGTTAAAATACACATTTTATTTGTGGCACAAAGTGGTTTAACTCAGTCCTGTTACCGTAACACATTACCCTGATCATCTGAAACATCTGGAACGTTCTACAACAGGAAGTCACATCTACAACAGGAAGTGACATCAGCTGGTTCTTCTGAAGATCAAAGAAAGATCAAAATTATGTTCCTCATTAGTTTTTTTCTGTATATTTGATTTTATTGTAACAATGACTGAGGAGCTCAATCTCAACACTCAGTCCTGTTACCTGAATTAATTCTTACATCTTATTTATTTATTTTTAAAAAATAAAAAACGTTGGGAAAATCACTAGAATGTGCTCAGTATGCTCATTTAGCTATTGTTCATGTTTTTCCTAATTATATGTTTAAAAACTCATTCCTGTTACTTTCAGTCCTGTTACTTAAAACATAAAAAGTAACAGGAGTGGTTTTATTTTTTGTCATAAATATCAATTATGTACTGGTTGGTGTAGCGCAGTGAATAACACCACCACCTGCCAGTGAGGCACCATGTGGGAGACTGGGGTTCAATTCCAGGTCTGGGTGACTGAATGCTGCACTACACCAATAAGAGTCCTTGGGCAAGACTCCTAACACTACATTGACCCACCTCTGTAAGAGAAATAACTTTGTAAGTCGCTTTGAATAAGAGCGTCAGCTAAATGCCAAAAATGTAAATGTAAATGTAAATTATTTAAACATGCAGTCTATAACCATTTCTTTAAAATAAAGACACTTTCTTTAGAGAAAATTAAAAGAAATTGAAGTAAAGCTGCCTGAGTTTGATCAGTACATGTTTTTAAAAAAAAAGGTTAAAATATGTGTTATTAGATTCAGAGTTTAAAAAAGTCTGAAAGCTCTGCATCTTTTTCTCATTTTCTGTAAATAAATGCTCTAAATGAGAATATTTTTATTTGGAATTTGGGAGAAATGTTGTCTGTAGTTTATAGAATAAAACAACAATGTTCATTTTACTCAAACATAAACCTATAAATAGTAAAATCAGAGAAACTGAAGAGAATAACGTACGGTATCTCGACTCTAAAGTAAATTCATTACAGTAAATGTGATTTCTACTGATGATCCGTTCACAAAAGAGCTCATTTATTAGCCGAGCGCTACACCGCGCTGAACCGAGCTAAACTGAGCAGCTAATCTGTTGTCATCTTCACATTAATCACTCAGGCGTGCAGCTCCTGATCTGATTGGTCTGCTCGGTGTAAAGGGGAGGGGTCTGAGAGCAGTGTACTCAGCTAATCTGCAGATTTACGCTCATCCGTCACGTGTGAAAAAGACAGATGTGTCTCAGAGTCTCAAAAAGACTCAAAAGACCAAAAGCTGAACCAACAAATGACTCACGCCAGTAACCCTACTGACTCAAAACCCGCACATCAGACAGTCATATTACTATAGAAACTCTTAGACTGGAGTCTGAAATAAATCAGCGCATACACTACACGACTGACTGTGCTGTAATCGTGAGACCTTCAGGTGTTGAGACTTTCACACTACACGACTGATCAGTGCAGAGCTCCTGAAGAGACGTGGTGTTTTTGGTTTTTTTTACATAAAAAGGCTCACTTTAAGTGCGTATTCTCCTCTGTAGAGATTCTCACTTTAAGTGCGTATTCTCCTCTGTAGAGATTCTCACTTTAAGTGCGTATTCTCCTCTGTAGAGATTCTCACTTTAAGTGCGTATTCTCCTCTGTAGAGATTCTCTGGCATGGCATCGCTAGTTCTGATGTGCCTTTAGTTCTGACATTGGTGTATTTGTTTGGCAAAAGCAAGTAGTAAAAAAACGACTAAGTCGTGATCACCACATACTAAGTGGTGAGCACCAGATAATGGTAGCTAGCAAGCAATAGTTTAAACTGGCATATCTTCCACAGTAAAATAATGTTGCTAGCTACCATTATCTGGTGCTCAGCAGTTACTAGCTGCTGCTCACTAGATATTAAAAGTGGTGAGCACCAGATACTAAGTGGTGAGCAGCAGATAATGGTAGCTAGCAAGCTATAGCTATAGTTTAAACAGGCATATCTTCCACAGCAAAATAATGTTGCCAGCTACCATTATCTGGTGTTTACCACTTAGCATGTGGTGGTCACCAGATTGTAAGTGGTTGAGCTTTAGATACTAAGTGTTGAGCACCACAAACTAAGTGGTGAGCACCAGATAATGGTAGCTAGCAAGCTATAGCTATAGTTTAAACTGGCATATCTTCCAGAGTAAAATAATGTTGCTAGCTACCATTATCTGGTGCTCACTACTTTCCAATTTGTGAGCACCACTTACTAAGTGGTCAGCACCACATACTAAGTGGTGAGCACCAGATAATGGTAGCTAGCAAGCTATAGTTTAAACTGGAATATCTTCCACAGTAAAACAATGTTAGCTAGCTAGTTAGATAATGTTAACTATATATGGTGCTCACCACTTACTATCTGGTGCTCAACGTTTACTATCTGGTGCTCACCACTTAGTAAGTGGTGCTCACCACTTTGGTATATGGTGCTCACAGCTCACCGCTTTGGACACGTCCAGGTAGCTGCACTGTTAAAATAGTAATCCACCAAAGTCAGAGCTCACCTGATCTACTCTTAAAGAGAATGATGAGCAAGAGACACTCTGATTGGTTTATTATTTTACGTTACGCCCAAAACATGATTAAACACACTCATAATTAATTAAGAGACTTAGTACATGACTTTTGCTCATTTTGAGATGTGTGAGGTACTTTTCCTTTACTTTTCCTGTCGTTACGATAGCAAAGACATGCAGAGCAAGGAGATATTTCCATTAAAGCAAAATCGAGAAACTCTAGAGAGACGGAACTGTGAACTCAGAGCCAGAAACCAGAGCAGCGTGTCAAACCCCAGAGGAAATGTTTTATCTGCTGAGGAAATTACTCTACAAGAGCTTTCTCTCTTTCTTCTGCAGAGAAGAGAGAGAAAGAGAGAGAGAGAGAGAGAGAGAGAGAGAGAGAGAGAGAGAGAGAGAGAGAGAGAGAGAGAGAGAGAGAGAGAGAGAGAGATGAGACTGACAGAGGGAGCAGAGCTCTGGGACAGAAATTAGCTCTACTGGACCTCAGAGATCTTCAATAAACACTGTAGCTCTACTGCTCTACTGCTATAGAGCTAACTCACTGTTATAATATTCACTATTTAGACAAAGGTATTGAACGGAGCTTCAATATTTTAGAGTACACAGTTTTTAAAAGTACTAGACAATTTATTAGTGTGGTGATATCCAACGTCATACAGCATCAAAACATTAGTGTTGTTTACTTGAATAAACTGTGCAAATCCTGCATTTATGAGGCTAAGATACCATTAAATTAGTTATTTTTAAACTGAAACATTATAAAATACAGAGTTCAATTTATTTGCAGACTAAGTGAAAACTGCACACACGTTTAAATCAGTCATACAGTAAAATTAAGTCCCATAGTATTGAGTTCCACAGAGCTCAGTTCAGCTCATTTTAACTAACCTGATAATGTTAGCTAACAGGCTAACAAGTTAACTACTAACAGAGACAGCAGAGACAAAAACATTATCTAACAAGCTTAAAGCTAACTGCTAAAGCCAAGTACAGACCAATAGCACTAACAGGCTTACAGGCTAACAACACAGACCGATAATGTTAGTTAACAGGCTAACTGCTAACAGGTTAACAGCTAAAAGCACAAACAAATAATGTTAGCTAACAAACTAAGCGCTAACAGCACAGCACAGGCAAAATCATTAGCTAAGCAGTTAATAGACTTACTGCTAACAGCATAAAAAACAACAATGTTAGGTAAGAGGCCAACCGCTAACAGCACAGTACAGACCAATAACATTAGCTAGCAGGCTAACAAGCTAACCGCTAAAATAACAAACCAGTAATGTTAGCCAACAGGCTTACTGCTAACAGCACAGTACAGACCAATAATATAAGATAACAGGCTCACAAGCTAACCGCTGAGAGCACAGAACAATAACATAAGCTAACAGGCTAACCACTAACAGCATAAACCAATAATGTTAGGTAAGAGGCTAACCGCTTACAGCACAACCTGATAATGTTACCCAACAGGCTAACAAGCTAACTGCTAATATCACAAACCAATAACAAAAGCTAACAGGTTAACTGCAAACAGCATAAACTGATAATGTTAGCTAATAGGCTAACAGCACAGTACAGACCAATTACACTAGCAAACAGGCTAACTGCTAACAGTACAGTACAGACAAATAGCATTAGCTAACAGGCTAACCTATAACAGCACAGCACAAACCAATAATGCTAGCTAACAGGCTAACAAGCGAACCGAGCGAGCACAAACCAATAATGTTAGCTAAAAGGCGAACAGCAAACTATAGTCCAATAACATTGGCTAACAGGCTAACAAACTAACTGCTAGCAGCACAGACTGATAATGTTGGCTAACAAGCTAACCAATAACAACACAAACCAATAATGTTAGCTAACAGGCTAAGAGCACAGTGCAGACCAATAACATTAGCTAACAGGAATATCCTGCACACTCCTTTATCTGAATTTAGCAGTCAGAAATGTTTTAATACTGAAATGTACGATATTACCGTCATACCGCCCAACCCTAGTGTTCATAAATATCTAGTGACTCAAATGTAAATGAAGGTTAATCAGATTTGAACTAAAAAAAGTTGAAA